>NC_069499.1:114002279-114112279 GCF_027579735.1 Bombina bombina | reverse complement strand
AGATTTAATTTAAGGTACCCATTTTTATATTTGGGACACCTTACATTTCTATTGGCCAAAATTTTCAAATCAGCCAATAGGATGAGAGCTACTGAAATCCTATTGGCTGATTTGAACTATGAGTCAGCTGTACCAATGTGCTATGTACTATCATTCATTATGTGAAGATATAAAAGAAAATGTCTGTTCTATTGTGTTAAAGGTTGCGCTCCAAATCCTAATTAAATCTCAAAAGATATATTTCTAAATATCAGTATCATGTAGGATTGTATGAAAAGTAACATGATATTAAAATGTAAGCATCCTTTAGATAATAAGAGTCGTAGGTAATAACAAAATCATAAGCTATTAACCACAAGGTTACTATAAACAAACATGGTGTTCCTAAATCATCATATCATGAAAGAAATATTGTTAAAGAGGGTTAGCCTGAAAAAAGATCCTCAACTAAAAAAAATTGCAGTAAAGGGTCTTATAGAGTTCGCTTTCAGTGAATATCATGGGCAGCTATGTTTGGCAATTACTGTAAGACTCCCTGGTTGAATAAGATGCCCTTACAGAAATAGTGAGTATAAAAATAGGAAATATATTAAGCATAACAGTAATAAACCCAAACTTATATGAGAAACATTAGTATTGGGCAGTATTACCTGGAAGTCTAATATGGTAGAGTGACCAGAGATTACACCAGGTTAACATTTTAATGATATAAGAATAATAACACATGCTAACTCTTGGTCTTAACCACAAAAAACAAAAACGCAAAATGATGTGTAATGGTCGCCATTAGGTAATATAGCAAGGTTAAAGTGGAACAAATCCCCAGACCTCAAGTTTGTTAGCCATCAAAAAGCAATAAAGAGAATGGTAAAATTGGGATTGCAAAGAAATAGAGTGTAATACTTCAATAGTAAATGGTTCAGAAAAACAGCCATTACATAACAAAATGCACATGACATGATTGTCCTTAAATAGACTTATCCAATGCCAATTTTAGAACACTGCCCGGGAGCTGGATATGACTTCCATTTTTGTGAGGAACTGCTTTTTGAGGCAAACCTTCCATTGTTAGTGGGCAATATCATAATGTAGGTCTGATGTCTGTTGAATGGTAAGACAGGCGATTTCCTCAACCAGCATCCCGTGGATCTATTTGCTATCCGCAAGTGCAACGTTGTGTTAATATTCCACACATAAAATTCCATGGGTGGATAAGAAACAATAACCTTAAAGTGAAGGTAAACTTTGATGAATGAAAGCCCGTTTTTTAAAAATACTATTAAAAACAGGGGCACTTTAATTCATTAAAGTTTACAAAGCAGCCGTTTTGATTAAAAACTTACCTCTCTTCTTTGCCCATCCAGCTTCCCCCTCCTGGAAATCCTCTCGTCACACGTCAGCAATGACTAATCCAGCTTCCTCCAATCATGGCTTTCCCCCCAGGGCGGTCATTGCCTGAGGCCATGCTATGATTGGAGGAAGCCAGATTAGTCATTGCTGACATCTGAAGAGAGGATTTCCAGGAGGTGGAATCTGCTCTGTCTGTGAAAAGAAAAAAAAATACGTTTTTAATCAAAACGGCTGCTTTGTAAACTTTGATGAATGAAAGTGCCCCTGTTTTTAATAGTATTTTTAAAAAACGTCTTTCATTCACCAAAGTTTACCTTCACTTTAATGTTAGGAAATAGCTCATCATGACTTCCAGCTTCATCCATAGTAGTAGTATGGACCGCAATTTCACCAGGTCAGTCTTTTACGTTGGCTTGTATCAATCTGTTCCTGCTTCGTCCAAAGTGCACTGCGTATATTTGATGCGACTACAGCAGGGAGCCCCGCAGATGGTGATAGCCGGGACCCCAGAGCATTGCCATCCTGGTTCCACGAACCAGCTCGGTCAGTCAGTAAAGGTCTTAAGGGAAAGCCAACATAGGTAGGGTTAAATGTAGCCAGTAGGTCCGCAAATGTCACTTGATACTCAGACAGCAGGCATTTGATCTCTGCTAGCAAGTATGTAGTGGTCATCTTGGTAAAGTTAGACATAGCAGATGTAGGTTAAGTGTACAAAGTCTCGTAGTGATGTGAAGAGAGTTCTTGCAGTGTCTTGCGGAAAATCACTGCCTGATAATGACAGAGGCACACAAGTGACCTGCTGCTGGGTCAAGTAGTAGGCTGCAACCCTCGAAATGTTCCAGTAGGCTGAATCTGGCATGCATTTGAAAAGTGCTAAAGATGTCCCTCAGATACATGTTGTAAAGATAATTTCTTAAAGGTATAGGAAAGTCAAAATTAAACTTGCAAGATTCAGATAGAGCATGTAATTTTAAGACACTTTTGAATTCACTTCTATTTTCAAATGTGCTTCGTTCTATTGTTATCCTTTGTTGAAAAAGAATATGCACATATCCTACACTAGTGGGCACTTGTTGCTTATTGGTGCTGGTACACATTTGTTTCTAGTGATTGGTTAACTAGATGTGTTCAGCTAGCTGCCACTAGTGCAATGTTGTTCCTTCAGCAAAGGATAACAAGATAATGAAGCAAATTTGATAATAGAAGTAAATTGGATAGTTGTTTAAAACTGAAAGTTCTATCCAAATCATGTCAGAAAATGTGAGGGTTTCCTGTCCCTTTAAGGGAAATTTTTAATTGCAGGGGGGCTGTATTTCCCCCATGCTTCACGTGTGTTTTGCCACTTGCTTAATTTTGAATAAGGTTATAAATGTTAAAACCTTGCAAAAATACACACACATACACAAAAAAACCCAAATAAAAACAGATTGAGAAATAAAAAAAACTCATGCAGCAATGTGCTGTTAAATGTATGTCATTGCTCATTTTTAAGTTAATCAGTGTGTTGATTAATAAGAATTTTTCCCTATATAATTTAATCTCCAAAGCATCTCTTGCATGTCGTTTACTAATTATTTAATTCATCAAGAGAGCTTTGATTTAGATTTCCTTTTAAAAATGAATATGAAGGATATAATCTCTAAACACAGTTTTTCATTTTTGGTCTGACCCTTTCATTCAAATGTTATGGTCTGCCATGATAAACTCTGCATATAAAAGTCAGAAATAATTAGAACCAAAATGGTTATTTTCTTTTGTTTGTCACTGAAAAAGGCAAGTAAGATGGAAGTTTTCAAAAAGGTGCCTTTCAAAAATTAATTTCACTAAGTTATAGATTTATTACATAAAATATTTTAATACTGAAAATAAATTGATTACCACTTATAATACTCTAAGGGCAAGATTACAAGTCACAAGTAGCACGTGATATAGTCTTTTTGTAATCAATTTCCATTGCGCAGCTATAAGAAGTTTTGAAAAATCACGATTGAGCGTGCACATTCGGCACAATAATCCTTTCTGTGCTCTAATTGCTGTAGTTAACAGTTTTGCGGAACATAAAAGTTTCATGAAACACTTCAAAAATGCATTACAAAGTACAGTTACACTCATATTAACACTGTCTAATAAAAAATATTTTTTTTAAAAAGATTGCACACAAAGTTATAAAGGTACAAAGATAGGAGATCTCGGGTGTTAGAAATAAAAACCTGATGCAGGGATTTTACATTGACATACAAACACATACATAGAGAAACATGGATTTATATGTATTGAGAAATGTTTAACTAGGGATAAAATGAAAATATTTTACATTACAATCTTATGCACATTAAACAATATCTTAGAGGGATTTTCAAAGAGATATTCTCATATAGATCTTGAGATATCTAGATATATATATTGATTTACATATCTCGCTAAAAATAGATATGTCAGTCCAAAAATCATCACATATATAGAGAAATATTTATTTATAAATAAATAGAACATATTCCGTTATGAAAACATTTTCACAATATGAAATAATCACATTTTTATGTAAAAAATTTTAGGAGAATACGCCAAGGGCTATGCGCAACATATTAGGGTTTTTGTGTGTTGTTTTTTTCTATTTGTCTTCTCCATTGACTTCTATGGGGTATACGTGGCTGTTTGCACATAGCGGCTTAACACACGTGCAAAATAAGTTATCTGATAAATTGTATTAGCTGCGCAACCCCAAATGTAAAGTGTTTTTGCAACTGATTTACCACGTGACTTGTAATCTTGTAATCATTTAAATGTTTGTTTATTAAACAGAAATAATAATAATTATTATACGTTATTTGTAGAGCGCCATCAGAATCCGCAGTGATAATAAAATAATAATAATATATAATAATAATAATAATATATTATTTTACATATTATAATAATAATAATAATATAATAATAATAATAATATACTTCCTATAAATGTTCAGTGATACTGGGGATTTAGGTAAGGCTACTGGCTGCCCTCTATCTTCTGTTCTCTCCTTTACATTTTGGTTACACAAAGGACACATTTTTATTTATACAAAAACTATGGCACACATTCTTAGCTCTTCATTTAACTGGGGTGGCAAAGACTAGTACAGAGGGCCACACAAGGCCCTCATTGGCCATATCTGACATCAACTATAACAAAAAAGTCACTCTGTAGTTACCACTTTGTAAATTAGTACATCCTTGGCAATATTCACATACAGTATCTACAAACACATAAATAGTACACAAGCACATTAACTGACTTAAATTACCTTAACAATGGATACCTATGCTATCAGAAGATCTGCATTTAAGTAATTTATGCAAGTTGCATTTGTCTGGATAGCGAGACTAAACTTATACAAAGTTATGTATTTCTTTGATATTCAATTTTATAACCTTAATTAGTTTGTAGCACTTAATTGTTGTTTAATTTGAAGGAGCTGATTAAAGTACTAGAGAGAGTCCAGCTTCTAAGTTTAGTCTCCTTGCCTTCGTATCCGTGGCCTCTGTTGAAACACTGCATTAATGTGCAGTGCATCAGTAAGGGCTTGTGTTGAGCTGAGCCTCCCAGCGATTGATTTCAGTTTCTTACATTCTAAACAACAGCACTCCACCTGACACTGAGAAGATGCGTTAGCTGTCTTTTACAGTAATTGTTGCAGTCAAATGTTTAAGCTTAATTGAGTCACAGATTTTCAGTATAAAAACCACACAATTTAATGCTAGGCAAGTTCATGACCTGCAGAAAACCTAGGTTCTAGCTGTTGATTGGTGGCTGTATATATATATATATATATATATATATATATATATTGAATGTGATTGGCTCACCCATGTGTTCAGTTAGAAACTAGAAGTGCATTGCTCCTCCTTCAACAAATTATACCAAGAGAATGAAACAGATTAGATAGATAGAAGTAAATTAGAAAGTTGATTAAAATTGAATTCTCTATCTAAATCATGAAGAAAAAAAATGGGGTTTCATGTACCTTTAAGATCTTTTTAGCACTGATCTGGAATAGTGTATTCTGTTACCAAATCAAGCTTTGCATATGCTCATAAAATGTTATTGCAACATAACTTTGGAGATTTATATATCTAAAGCTAATAAACAAAATTTCCCAAATTAATATTGCACAGCTTTTATTCATACCATCTGCACAGTATTTAATGTATGGGGAATTGCTGAGCTTGCAGGGATAGAAAAACTCCTCATCTTTATACACAAAAGCCCCTGATAGTGCCTCTTTTTGTATACAGAAATGCCAATACTTACAACAATATCAAACTTTTTATTATCTATCTCTCCCACCCTCACTGGAAGGCAGTGTTCCCTCTAAGGCCAGTTTTGTGAGCAACCCAGCAGTGAAACAGTTAATTAGAGCAATTAGCAAACACTACACAATGCAGACTGCAAGGTGTGGTTCCCTTAACTGTTTCACTGCTGAACCGCTTGCAAAACAGGCCTTAAAGGGACACTGTACCCAAAAATTTTCTTTCGTGATTCAGATAGAGCATGACATTTTAAGCAACTTTATAATTTACTCCTATTATCAAATTTTCTTCATTCTCTTGGTATCTTTATTTGAAATGCAAGAATGTAAGTTTAGATTCCGGCCCATTTTTGGTGAACAACCTGGGTTGTCCTTGCTGATTGGTGGATAAATTTATCCACCAATAAAAAAGTGCTGTCTAGAGTACTGAAACCATAAAAAAGCTTAGATGCTTTCTTTTTCAAATAATGATAGCAAGAGAACGAAGAAAAATTGATAATAGGAGTAAATTAGAAAGTTGCTTAAAATTGCATGCTCTTTCTGAATTACAAAAGAAAAAAATTGGGTTCAGTGTCCATTTAAAGAAAATACTGCTGGGAGGATGAGTACAGCTGCTGCCTATTGTTTACACAATTTTTTTAGTATAGGTGGCGATTTAAACAAACAACAGCATCTATATCAAATGAAAAAATAAAAGTAAAGGGGAGAAAAATTTACAGTACAATATCCCTTTATGTAATATTTTTTCAACACATTACAAAGGGCTTAATCAAACTAAGGGTCACAATCCAGTACAAGTTCACAGTACTTGTTTTTACTGGGTATTTTTTTGCAGTCTTTGTGCAATTCTATAAAACAATAAATGTTGGCTTTGCTGATATATTCTAAACAAATTCTTAATATTTTCTTAATTTCTTCATTTCAGTCTTAACGTTACTTTTAAAAAAGGAAATTGTATTATTCAATTGTATAAACTCAAGGCAAACAGATATATAAAAATATATCAAATATATATTTTGAGTGTTATGGATAGGCATCCCCAAACCTTACCACATTACCATCACTACTGCAGAGATCAGGGACAACCAGATGCAAATCCTCGATGCACCATAAACTCCTAAAAGCCTTGATAACATATATCATAAACAGTTTAGGGCCAGATTACAAGTGGAGCGCTATTTAACCATCCCACTAGAAGTAAGCTTTTTGTGCACTTTGGGTTGCGCTTATATCATGAGGTTTCAATCGCCTGCTAACCCAATGCGCGTAAAAAGCCGAACATAGAATATTGCGCTAGATAACCTATTTACCAATAGAAGTCAATGGAACAAAAATAGTGAGGAAAAACCCTAACAAAGCCAATCGCATATTCTCAAGAGCACTAACCCGACATGAAAATATGAATATTTCCCATTCTAATGTCTAATGTTCTTCACAGATTTGGTACATTATATATCTATACCTATATATATATATATATACATAGGATTATATATAGGTATAGATATATTCAGATTTATATAGGAATATCTATTTATAAATACTTAGAACATATTCTGCTATGGGAAGAACATTGGAATGTGAAATATTTATAGTAAATACACAGTATACAACTTTATTAAATATGAATATTGCATAAATATGTTTTTAGATGTTTTCACCTATTTAACTGCAAAGGGCTTCAATGCACTTATATATGTGTCTATATCTGTATACATATGTATTTATGTGTTTATATGTGCATTTTTGTCTGTAAATACATATAAACACATATACATATATATATATATATATATATATATATATATATATATATATATATATATATATATATATATATATATACAGTATCTCACAAAAGTGAGTACACCCCTCACAGTTTTGTAAATATTTTATTATATCTTTTCATGTGACAACACTGAAGCAATGACACTTTGCTACAATGTAAAGTAGTGAATGTACAGCCTGTATAACAGTGTAAATTTGCTGTCCCCTCAAAATAACTCAACACACAGCCATTAATGTTTAAACAGAAGGTAACAAAAGTGAGTACAACCCTAAGTTGAAATGTCTAAATTCACTCCCCGGTGTCATGTGACTCATTAGTGTTACAAGGTCTCAGGTGTGAATGGGGAGCAGGTGTGTTAAATTTGTGTTATTGCTCTCACAAATTAAATTTGCTGTCCCCTCAAAATAACTCAACACACAGCCATTAATGTTTAAACAGAAGGTAACAAAAGTGAGTACAACCCTAAGTTGAAATGTCTAAATTCACTCCCCGGTGTCATGTGACTCATTAGTGTTACAAGGTCTCAGGTGTGAATGGGGAGCAGGTGTGTTAAATTTGTGTTATCGCTCTCACACTCTCTCATACTGGTCACTGGAAGTTCAACATGGCACCTCATAGCAAAGAACTCTCTGAGGATCTAAAAAAAATAATTGTTGCTCTACATAAAGATGGCCTAGGCTAAAAGAAAATTGCCAAGACCCTAAAACTGAGCTGCAGCACGGTGGGCAAGAGCAAACAGCTGTTTCACAGGACAGGTTCCACTCAGAACAGGCCTCGCCAAGGTCGACCAAAGAAGTTGAGTGCACATGCTCAGCGTCATATCCAGAGGTTGTCTTTGGGAAATAGACATATGAGTGCTACCAGCATGGCTGCAGAGGTTGAATGGGTGGCGGGTCAGCCTGTCAGTGCTCAGACCATATGCCGCACACTGCATGAAATTGGTCTTTATGGCTATTGTCCCAGAAGGAAGTCTCTTCTGAAGATGATGCACAAGAAAGCCTGAAAACAGTTTGCTGAAGACAAGCAGACTAAGGACATGGATTACTAGAAAATAAACTTATTATGTTCAGATGGTGTCAAGCTTGTGTGGCAGCAACCAGGTGAGGAGTACAAAGACAAGTGTGTCTTGTCTACAGTCAAGCATGGTGGTGGGAGTGTCATGGTCTGGGCCTGCATGAGTGCTGCTGGCACTGGGGAGCTACAGTTCATTGAGGGAACTTTGAATGCCAACATGTACTGTGACATACTGAAGCAGAGCATGATCCCCTCCCTTCGGAGATTGGGCCGCAGGACAGTATTCCAACATGATAACGACCCCAAACACACCTCCAAGACGACCACTGCCTTGTTAAAGTAGCTGAGGATAAAGGTGATAGACTGGCCAAGCATGTCTGCAGACCTAAACCCTATTGAGCATCTGTGTAATGCTCGTGGGATACTCCACTATCAGACCGAACTTGGGCAGTAGTCTTCTTATCCCGGCGTTGAGCCGGAATGAAAGGGAATATCCCAGAGCAGAGAAAGTTCACAAGATGAGGTAAATGGCACTCACCAAAGGCAGAATAGTCTTCGGCGGCAACAGGCAGGGAATCATAAAAAGGCAGTTAAAAGGTAAAGCACTAGAATGGTCTGGCAGGCAGGGTTTGGCAATGGTAAAGCAGTCCAGAGATCAACCACTAGGATGGTCAGGCAGGCAGGGTTTGGCAATGGTAAAGCAGTCCAGAAGTGAACCACTAGGATGGTCAGGCAGGCAGGGTTTGGCAACAGAGAGGCAATCCAGAGCAATATGGGTTAATCAAGCAGAGTAGTTAGACAGAGTTCAGCAATAGTATATCAATCAAGCAGTTTAGGGGTAAACAGGCAGAGTGGTCAGACAAGCAGAGTTCAGCAGCAGTAAATCAATCCAGCAGTTTAGGGGTTAACAGGCAGAGAGGTTAGACAAGCAGAGGTCAGCAACAATATAGCAGTCCAGCAGACAGCAATAATAACACCCAGGAGAACACTAAGTAAAACCTATGCTTGGGCAGTGATAGGTAGCAAGTGAGTAACTTACATAGGCGCAGGGCTCGCACCACAGGAAATTCTGACCAGCTTCAGAACAGAGTAAGCATGCAGCAATGACGTCACCGCCTATCGCAGAGAGGAGCCAACTCCCCCCTAGGCAACAAGCAGAACAGCAGGCGCCGCTTCCCTAGCAACAGCTAGACCAGTGCGGCGCAACATAGCCCCTCTCTCAAGGGTTCCCTCAGAGAACCAGAGTCGGCCTCAAAGGATAAGCAGCATGGAATCTGGAGATCAAAGATGGAGCATGCACATCACGGCCAGGAACCAAGGAACAATCTGCCACAGAGTAACCCTTCCAATGTACCAGATACTGCAGTTGTCTGTGCCTGTATCTGGGGTCCAGGATCTTAGCAATCTCATATTAAGGTTCACCACGGACCAGGAGCGCAGGAGGAGATCGGAGCCGAGTATATCTATTCTTGATGTAAGGTTTGAGTAGTGATATGTGCCGGGAGGCAGGGAGGCAGGGATCATGGAGTTTTGTTGGCAGCACAAGTTGTGCAGACTTTCACATAATCCTGAGCATCAGACTTCATAGTAGGCCACCATACGTGTTGGGAAAGACGCTTAAAAGTCCTTGTCAAATCAGTATATCCTTAGAGTTTACTATCATGAGCCCAGGACAGCACAGGAGTGCCTAGGTTCAGAGGTACAAAAAAGATATCAGAAGCCACAGGGGCTTTAGGAGGTTTACTAGACTGGGCACGTTGCAGTCTTTGAAGAAGGGTGGTGTTCAGTTGAGCAACCACACAGGAGGAAGGTATGATGTGTTCAATAGGAGCTTCAGAGGAATCACTTGAGTGAGGAAACTGACCGGAAAGGGTGTCAGCCTTCTTGTTTTTGGTCCCAGGAAGTTAAGAGACCACAAAGTTTAAACAGGAAAAAAACCAAGGCCCACTTGGCCTGTCGAGGATTGAGTCGATGAGCAGTCTCTAGGTAAGTTAGATTCTTGTGGTCGGTGAGAATCTGAATGGGATTGGCAGTGCCTTCTAACCAATGGAACCATTCAGTCAAGGCAGAGTTCACAATAACCCACATTGTAATTCTTTTCTGCAGGAGTAAAGCATTTGGAAAAAAAGGCTACAGGGTGTGACTTGGAGGTTAAAGGATCCTTTTGGGTTAGTAATACTCCAACCCCTATCTCAGAGGCATCAACCTCTAAAGTGAACTGTAGGTCAGGATCAGGATGGCAGAGCACAGGAGCAGAACAGAAATCATTTTTTAGACAAGTGAAGTCATATATGGCCTCAGGGGGCCAATGTTTGCAGTCTTTGTTCCGTTTTGTTGATTCCGTGAGTGGAGCGACTGTTTGAGAAAAGTTCTTTATAAACTTGTGGTAATAATTGGAGAACCCCAAGAATCTCTGTAATTCATTTAATGAAGTAGGTTGAGGCCATTCTACAACTGCAGTAAGTTTAGCAGGCTCCATGGCAAAACCTTCTTTTGAGATGACATAACCAAGGAACTGGATCTGAACTTGGTCAAACTCACATTTTTCTAGTTTGGTTACCAAAGAATTGTCTCCAAGATGTTGAAGTACCTGTTTCACTTGTTTATGATGCTCCTCCAGAGTGGAAGAAAAAATAAGGATGTCATCCAGGTAGACGATGACTATGCAATTCAGGTCATGGAGGACATCATTGACAAATGCCTGAAAGACTGCAGGGGCGTTACCCAGCCCAAAGGGCATTACGAGGTATTTGTAATGCCCTGATCTTGTGTTGAAGGTGGTATTCCATTCGTGGCCTGGGAAGATATGGATCAGATTGTATGCCCCACGTAAGTCCAGCTTGGTGAAGAAGCGAGCATTCTGGAGAGAGACATACAGAATGGGATAGCTATTCTTGATAGTTATGTTGTTCAAGGCCCTGTAGTCTATGCAGGGTCTGAACCCACCATCCTTCTTACTGATGAAAAATAAGCCTGCCCCATCAGGAGAGGAGGAAGGGTGAATGAAACCTTTAGCTAGGTTCTCTTGTATGTAGTCCTCCATGGATTTGATTTCAGATTTGGAGAGTGGATAAGTCCTCCCTTTAGAAATTGGGGCTCCGGGAAAGAGGTCAATTTTGCAGTCATAAGGATGGTGGGGTGGCAGCATGTCGGCCTCTTTTTTCTCAAACATCTGCAAAGTCCTCATATACTGAGGGAATGTTTGGAGGAGTCTGTATACTGGCTATGGGGATGTGGAGCAGAGGAGTGACTTTAGCAAGACAGGAGTGGAAACAGGAGGTACCCCAGAAGGCCAGGTGTCCTTCAGCCCAGTCGAACTGTGGATTGTGTATAGGAAGCCAAGGAAGACCAAGGATGACAGACTGTTCTGGGGAATAAATTACCTTGAACTGCAGCTGTTTGGTATGAAGGACTCCCACAGTCAGGGTCAGGGGTGCTGACTTAAAATGTATCAACCCTGAACCAAGGGGAGTGCCATCCAGAGTAGTTATTTTGAAACAATGTCTTTTCTGCAGAAGAGTCAAGCCAGCTTGAATCATAAAACGGTGATCCAGGAAGTTTCCAGCTGCCCCTGAATCAAGTTTCCAGCTGCCTTCTGAAGGAAAATAAGGGTAACAGGTACCAGAATCCGAGAGGACATAGAGGATTTAGTAGTGATCGTGCTTAGAGGTACCCCAGTGTTATCCCCTAAGCATTGGCTTTTCCCGACCGAATGTCACAATTCTTTAGTTGGTGGGTGTTAGATCCACAATAAAAGCATAGTCTCAATCTCCTTCTTCTCTGTCTTTCAGACACTGAGGGTTTGAAGAAGGAGAGATCCATGGTCTCCTCCACTGGGGTAACTGGAGCTGTAGAAGGGGTAGAGGATACTGCAAAAAACGGACAAATAGAAGGACGTGAGGGAAGGACCCTCCGAGTTCTGTCTCTCTCGGCTTGTCTTTCCTGGAAGCGAGAGTCCAGACTGATACAAAGTGTTATAAAGTCATCCAAAAAAGAAGGAACATCACGATAAGTAAGTTCATCTTTGATGCGTTCATGCAGACCCCTCCTACAGGCTGCCTTGAGAGCACTGCCATACCAAGTGGTTTCAAGTGCCAAGGTGCGAAACTCGATGGTGAATTGTGCCACAGTTCTATTGCCCTGGCGGAGATCCAAGAGAGAAAATTCTGCTGAAGCAGTACGGCCAGAAGTCCCAAACACAGAAGAAAATGCAGAAATGAAGAGATCAGCATCATGCAGGAGTGGAGCGTTCTATTCCAAAAGGGGAGAGACCAAGGCTAGGGCCTTGTCTTTCAATAAAAATGATAAAGGTGACCCTTGAGTGGTGAGACTGAAAGGTGTGAGGATCGTTATGGAAGTGCAAACTGCACTGGTTAAGAAAACCCCTACAATCAATAGTACCTTCATATTTGTCAGGCAATGGTATTTGGGGAATGCTTCCAGAAGCAGGAAAAAATGAAGTCTCAGTACTAGGAGCGGAGACTAGTGGTACAACAACAGGAGTGGTATTCCTTGCTGCAACTAGTGCAGAGAGTTGAGCGGTTATAGCCTCTAGTTTGGAATCCACATCCCAACATCTGTCCTTGAAGATAAACTGCTCATTACTACTTCATTTGGCTCCATGGCCCATGTTTAATTTAATGCTCGTGGGATACTCCACTATCAGACCGAACTCGGCCAGTAGTCTTCTTATCCCGGCGTCGAGCCGGAATGATAGGGAATATCCCAGAGCAGAGAAAGTTCGCAAGATGAGGTAAGCGGCACTCACCACAGGCAGGATTATATTCTGCAGCAAAATGCAGAGAAACAGAGAACAGCAGTTCAAAGGAAAACCACTAGAATGGTCAGGCAGCCAGGGTTTGGCAACGGTAAAGCAGTCCAGAGATAAACCACTAGGATGGTCAGGCAGGTCAACAGAGAGGCAATCCAGAGCAATATGGGTTAATCAATCAGAGTAGTCAGACAGGCAGGGTTCAGCAATAGTATATCAATCCAGCAGTTTAGGGGTAAACAGGCAGAGTGGTTAGAAAAACAGAGTTCAGCATCAGTAAATCAATCCAGCAGTTTAGGGGTTAACAGGCAGAGAGGTCAAACAAGCAGAGGTCACGAACAATATAGAAGTCCAGTATACAGCAATAATAACACCCAGGAGAACACTAAGTAACACCTATACTTTGGCAGTGATAAGTAGCAAGTTAGTAACTTACATAGGCACAGGGTTCGCACCACAGGAGATCCTGACCAGCTTCAGAATGGAGCAGAACAGCAGGCGCCACGTCCCTAGCAACAGCTAGAGTGGCGAGACAATCTGTGGGGCATCCTCAAACGGAAGGTGGGGGAGAGCAAGGTCTCTAACATCCACCAGCTCTGTGATGTCATCATGGAGGAGTGGAAGAGGACTCCAGTAGCAACCTGTGACGCTCTGGTGAACTCCATGCCCAAGAGGGTTAAGGCAGAGCTGGAAAATAATGGTGGCTCACAAAATATTGACACGTTGGGCCCAATTTGGACATTTCTACTTAGGGGTGTACTCATTTTTGTTGCCAACGGTTTAGACATTATTGACTGTGTGTTGAGTTATTTTGAGGGGACAGCAAATTTACACTCTTATACAAGCTGTGCACTCACTACTTTACATTGTAGCAAAGTGTAATTTCTTCAGTGTTGTCACATGAAAAGATATAATAAAATATTTACTAGATATGTGCAATTCGGTTCGATTCGGAAATTCGGAAAATTCAGAAAATTCGGCGATTTGGATCGAACCGAATTTCCGAATTAAAATACTGCCGAATTTCGCGAATAAATCCGAATTACTTCGGATTTATTTGGTAAATTCAGATGGCCATGGATTACACTAGTATTGTACAGTATATTAGGTTATATCACTCTGCTATGGGTTACACCTAATATACAGTACATAATACTAGTCTAATCCCACCTAACACTTACCGAAATTCCGAATTTCCGAACCGAACCAAACTGAATCGAACTGAATCCAGCCGAATTTCTTCGAATCCGAATGAATCCGAAACAAATCCGAAACGAATCCGAAACTAATCGATTCAAAATTTTCAGAATTCGAATCGATCCGAACCGAACTTTGAAAAATTCCGAATCGATCCGAACCAAACCAAATTTTTTCGCCATGCACATGTCTAATATTTACAAAAATGTGAGGGGTGTACTCACTTTTGTGAGATACTATATATATATATTGATGAAAAATGTACAGACATAACTATCCATCTGAGCCCTTATATATTTTCTTTAATTTTACTGTTAACTGTTAACATGCCACTCATAATCTGGCCCTTAATCATTCTTAAAGGGACATGACATTTTCTTTTCCTGATTTAGAAAGAGGATACAATTTTAAACATTTTTTTATTTACTTTTAGTACAAAATTTGTATCATTCTTTTGCTATCCTTTGAAGGAGCACCATCTGATGTGCAAATAGCAAGAGACATATATGTGCAGTCACCAATAAACAGCTCATTCTCAGTAGGTAATAAAGGATACCAAGAGAACAAAACAAATTTGATAATAGAAGTAAATTGGAAAGTTGTTTAAAATTGTATGATCTATCTGAATAATGAAAGATAATATTGTGGTTTCAGGTCCCTTTAATAAAATTTGACTTTGTCTTACCTTGTTACTATGTTATTTAGAAATTGTTTAAAAAACATTAGTTGTGAGATCTCAGCATCTTAGCTGGGATTTAGTAGGCACTCTAAATGCTGTCAGAAGACCAGACATCGGCCACTTTTGCAGAGCTGAATTATTAATACTATTTATAAATGTGTTAGCACTGTTTGCTGGAGTAGTTAGTACTTTAACTGAAAATGTGTTCCTATCAGGTTCTTGCAAATCACAGTAATAAAAATCTGAAGGTCAATATATGATTTTATCAGCCAATGCAAAGAATAAGAAAATAATAATTATTAAAGATTATAACTTGAAAATATGATAAATGATAACTCATTGTTAATGCATATGATAGAATAAAGTGGAAACATATTTTTCTTTGCACAAGCTTGATTTTTAAATGCATGTTCATTTTTTTCTCTCTTTACATTCCATGACTACTGAATTTATTGGTCTCAGGTAAATATAGTGCAAGTCAGTTACTGTAGGAAGTGTGTAATTCAGTATTCATTTCAACTCATACAGAAATGATTCTTTTTAGGGCACACCGGCACCTCAGACTTGTCAATCTAAAAATTTCCCATTCCTGTGTCCCGGAATGGCTTTGATGCAATGTCAACATGACTGCTACTGAAAGCAATGAAGAAATGAGAGCAGGTTTATTTCAAAGTGACAACTGCAATTTCAAAATAGAGATTCACGCTACAGAATGAGGTCGTTATTCGGAGTTAATTTGGAAGTCTTCAGCAGCTCTGACTCATTCGGAATTCTTGTACTGAAGTTTAGAAACTTTATAACTTTGCAAGAAATATAGCAAGGCCAAAGGCAAGAAAATATATATATATATTATTTTAAAGTATTTATAGCTAAAATAAAATTGGAGCTCATCAACGTAAAGGTAATGTATGGCTTAATATTTATTTGAGAAAACTTTTAAAAGGTTCTAGAAAATGCCTTAATAAATATTCATAAATATTGATGAAAAAATGTACTGTTCTATATATATATATAACCATCAATCTGTGCACACTCCTGGCATCCACACAGATTCTTCTATTAGACTTCCAGATAACAAAGCATTATTCATCAAGAGAACAGGGCCGGCTTAAGAAATTGTGCTGTCTGGGTCAGAGAATGCAACAATGCCCCCAGTAGTAACATTATTGATTAGCATATAAACCTACTAGCATGGGAAGGAAGTTTGGAAAGAGATGCACTTGTCTCACCTTGAATGTCAACATCTGACCAGTTCTGTGACTTTGTGCATTTTGAGGTTATGCTGCTCGTAGCCTGCAACCTCCCCCATGGAGATACAGTACAGGAGTGGTTTGGGTCTTACAGTGACTGACTAAGTCACTGAAGTGCTGTCTCTTGTGAAGTGCTGCCTGGGTCCATTGGACCCACTTGGTCCCATGGTTGAGCCGACCCTGCACAAGAACACTTTTCCACTACTCTGGAGTCCAGTTGTGGCATGCTTTACCTCACTCCAGCCCACAATTTGCTTTGCGATAGTTGATATGAGGCTTGTGTACAGAAGCTCATCCATGGAAACCCATTTCATGAATCTCATAATGCTCAGTTCTTGTGCTGATTTTGCTGCCAGAGGCAGTTTGTAACTGTGTAATGAATGATGCAACAGATGATAGGTGATTTTTACTCGCTATGTGATTCAGCACTCAGTGCGTCTGCTTTTTGAGTTTGTGTGGTCTACCACTTTGTGGCTGGGATGTTGCTCCTAGATACTTCCACTTCACAATAATAGCACTTACAGTGGATTGGGTCAGATCTAGCAAGTAAGAAATGTTATGAACTAAATTGTGGTAAAAGTAATACAACTACACTGCACATGCAAAAAAAACACTGAAATTAGTATTTATAATATGAAATTCAAAGTGTATATTATTGTAAAATGAGCTTCCCCACCTCTTCTAGTAAACTGAACAAGGGCGTTCCATGGGTGTTGCTGAAATTTCTCTGCCAGGTTTGGTGTATTCTGTAAATACCAAAGAAAGGATTCCTCAAACACTCAAAAGTGTGGTTAAAGGACCAGTCAACACAGTAGATTTGCATAATCAACAAATGCAAGATAACAAGACAATGCAATAGCACTTAGTCTGAACTTCAAATGAATAGTAGATTTTTTTTCTGACAATTTTAAAAGTTATGCCTATTTCCACTCTGTACCATGTGACAGCCATCAGCCAATCACAAATGCATACAAGTACCATGTGACAGCCATCAGCCAATCACAAATGCATATAAACTTATTCTGTAAATTCTTGCACATGCTCAGTAGGAGCTGGTGACTCAAAAAGTTTAATTATAAAAAGACTGTGCACTTTTTTTAATGGAAGTAAATTGGAAAGTTGTTTAAAATTGCATGCTCTATATGAATAATGAAAGTTTAATTTTGACTTGAGTGTCTCTTTAAGCAAATTAACAAATCAATGGTCCTCTACAGCCAATCACATACATCTAAACATAAAAACACGAAAAGTGTGCTAAAACAGAAACCACACCAGTTTTTTAATCAAAATATTTACTCATTAGATAAAGCAGTTAAAACCATAAAAGAGCCTATAAAGATATAGCAGATGATTTATCTAAAACATATACAGGTGGCCCTCGGTTTACGACGGTTCAATTTGCGCGGTTTCAGAATAACGCCCTTTTTTTTGCTATTGAAAAGCATTGACTGCTATTGAAATCATTAGCACATGCATACATTAAAATAGCCAGTAGGTGGAGCTGTCCGCTTGTGTTTCAGCAAACACATGCAAAGAAAAGCAAGTCAGACATGATCAATGGATCAGCTTTCAAAGGAACAAGATCTAGCAGCCACTTCCCTTAGCTGCAGACTCAATGCAGAGAACTGTTTACAGAAAAAGGCAAGTAAGACATTTTTGTTCATTAAACTTAGTTTGATGATGATACAGTCTGTTGTGTGATTAATCACAGGTAGGCTAATCAGTGTATAACCATACCTGAGCAATGGAGCCGTTTTTTAAAGGAACAAGATCTAGCAGCCACTTCCCTTAGCTGCAGAAAAATGCAAGTAAACAAACGTTTTTCTTCATTAAACTTAGTTTGATAATGATACAGTCTGTTGTGTGATTATTTTGTTTTTGTTCATTAAACTTAGATTGATGATGATACAGTCTGTGTTTGTGTGATTATTTTATTAGGTGCGGTTTAGCAAATGTTTTTGTTTATTAAACTTGGTTTGATGATGATACAATCTATTTTATTAGGTTCATAATGTTGTTTAGCATTTAAAGTTTTCATTTCAAAGCTTTAAAAATAATGTATTAGGTGTTACTTATGTCAATTTTGAGAGGGGCCTGGAACCTAACTCCCTCACTTCCCATTGACTTACATTATAAACTGGGTTTCAATTTACAATGGTTTCGATTTACAACCATTCCTTCTGGAACCTAACCCCGGCGTAAACTGAGGGCTACCTGTATGTATCTAAACCGCCGGTGGTCCTAATAAAAAAAATAACGATGAGAGTGATAGTCCACAGTCCTTATCTGCTAACTAGCAGACTTTTTCAGAATATATTAGATGTGCAAGTGACGACAAGAAAGCAGTGACCACTAATCCACATATGACTGAACAAGCCTGGTATGCTATACAAGGAAATGTTAGGCACTATCACATCGACAAGCGCTTACCCAGTACAATGGTCATCAGGAAAACGGACTTCTTACTGCACTATATCTAGCCATTGTCCTTAGGTCACTTTGGATGAAGCTGCTTCGGCGTTCACACGCCGTATGCGCTATGAGACTTCCGTGTCTGAGATTATGTCTCTGGTCAAGTGATCCAGCTTGTGCCAATCTGATTCATTTTGCTCTTTGTATGCAATATGGCTACTTAGTACAGTCTTCCTAATAATAACAGAGCGCTCTGTATTCTCAAATTAGGAGTGTATTCAGAAAAAGTCATCTACGTATTTCAGCCTAATTGCGGCCTTTATCAAGATGATATTAAACTAAAAATCCTCAATTTTTATAGCGTCTTTTTAGTGCATGGGAGTGGTTACATTGTTTAGCTCATGTGATGTTAAAGGGATAGAACCCTATATTTAGCCGAGATACACATTGT
The DNA here is from genome assembly GCF_027579735.1 of Bombina bombina. NCBI lineage: Eukaryota > Metazoa > Chordata > Amphibia > Anura > Bombinatoridae > Bombina > Bombina bombina. Next base: position 114,093,077 of record NC_069499.1, on the reverse strand, counting down.
GCTCAGATAAATAGATACTTTGTATCATTATCAATGCATACAATAAATCTATATGAGATATTGTACATGTATCAATTATTAATACTCTGGATGCAAACAAATAATCAATCTTACTAAAATGAAGGTATAATTATTAAAATTAATAAAAAATTAAAAAAGTAGAAAGTGACAAAAGAAAGTATATGTGTCAAAATATGAAAAGCAATACATAGAAAGGTCTAGTGTTATAAATTATATATTAAGAGTGAATGATGTGTACAACTCTTAAAAAAATATATGTACATGTCATTCTATCATTCAACATTATTTGTGAATTATAATTGTTATTATCAGATATTTATAAAGCGCCAGCAGATTACACAGCGGTATACAAGTAATAATAAAACATTACAGGGATGCATTACATACACAAACAAACAATTACAGTATTGGGGTACATTACAGTTGTAGGTGCAATAATTGAGTTATACAGAAGGAGAGGAAGGCCTTGCCCTTGAGCACAATCAGTTGTAGTTCACTTTAAATACAAAGTGGCCTGCAAGTAGAAAGGCTCTCAAGCTTACAATCTAAAGGAGATGGAATGGACCCAAAGGTAAGGGAGAAGGGAAATATGTCTGATATAAGGCAGTGCAAACTGAGATTGAGTGAAGTGTGTGGTGAGCAAATGAGGGTTTGAAAAGTGTAACAGAATATGGTAAAGTGTTCAGTACAGAGGCTGTGAGTGTGAAGTAGTGACTCAATCCTGGTTCATTAGTGACAGCTGTACCTAATTGCTGTTAGGAGGTGTTTATATATTAAGGTAAACACCAGGGTGGGTGGTTGATGGAGGATTGGAGGGCTAGTGCTTGCAGTGCTGTTAGAGTGTGACCTTTAAAAGTTGCTTGCAGAGCTGGAATACTGCTATTAGAGTTTGAGCTTTAAAAGTTGCTTGCAGAGCTGGAATACTGCTGTTAGAGTGTGAGCTTTAAAAGTTGCTTGCAGAGCTAGAAAACTGTTGTTAGAGTGTGAGCTATGAGAAAGAAAGTGGTTAGGTAAAATGTCCTTTAAAAGTTGCTTGCAGTGCTGGAATACTGCTGTTAGAGTGTGAGGTTTAAAAGTTGCTTGCAGAATAAAAGGATTAAGATCCATCTCTGCATTTAATCACCTCAGGTTGGAGGGTGCCAAAGTTAAAAATTAGGTTTGCCTCATGGTATGGTAAATTCTTTTCAAAATCACCTCCTCTCCAGCTTTTGGTAACTTGTTTTATCCCCCAATATTTTAACCCTTTAGTATTATGATTGTGCACATATTTAAAGTGTTTAGAGAGCAAGTGTCCTTCAAACCCATACCTTAAATTGCATAGATGCTCTCTTATTCTGTCTCTCAGAATCCGCTGGGTTTGGCCTAAATATTGTTTCTGACATGGACACTGTATTAGGTAAATTATTCTTTTATCTGAACATTGGATTGTCTCCATTATTTCAAAATTAAAATCTCTTGTGGTTGAGCCCACTTCTTTTTTCTTTTCAGTGTGTTTGCATGAAACACAGCTATAACAGGGAAAGAAACCTTGTACTGGATTTCCAAACAAATCCCTAGAATTCCTATTTATCCCATTTTTTAGTTCAATAGGGGCTTTTTCATTTTTTTTTCTATTTAAAAATTTTACCTTCATTTTAGTAAGATTAATTATTAGTTTGCATACAGTGTATTATTAATTGACACATGTATCGAATGTAGATTTATTGTATGCATTGATAATGAAAGTATTTATCCAAGCACAATGTATATCTCCGCTAAATATAGGGTTCTGTTCCTTTAACATCAGCAGGGCCGTCTTTAATATTGACTGGACCCTGGGCAAACATTTTCTTGCCCCCCCCCCCCATACAATTTCGCTCTCCACCCCAACATCCCAAAAAACAACTAAATCAATTTGTTTTTAATTATTAGCCCAGCAGTGGATTATCCACTGCTGAGCTAATCATTTAAAAAAATGAAATAAATTGCAATATGTGAAACTGGACCTAAGCAGTACTAATAAGTAAATAAATATATAAATTCCTCCACTGTGGATTAATTTAATATTCTTTTGAATGTGATTCTGGTGCGAGGTTAGCTGGTTAAAGAGATTTAGGGCAGCCAACAGGAGCAAAGCAAGGTAAAGACTGAGGAGGAAGCATGGAGGTGCAGTATAAATTTACTGACTGGAACAGCAGAACTACTATGGGAAGCTGTAAAATCTGAGACAGAGAGAAAACAAAAACTATAAAAATAAACCTTACATTAATGTGTGAAGTATCAGCATGACACTATACATCAGCCACAGCAGCACATGTCACTTCTTTGCTAGGAACAAGTTCCCTCTCACCTTGCACTAGACAATGCTGCATGGGGAGGGGTATGAGTGCACTCACTTATTCTTCCCACTGACACCTTTCTATAAAGCACTGTTCCCCTAACAAACTTTAGTTAGTTGATCTTAGGACCACAGCAGAAAGAGCAGGGCTAAGGGGACCAACAGACTGGATGCTGTCTGTCCAAGGCTGCATGGATACAGTGTGAGATGAGTCACACAGCCTCAAGACTGAAGAGAGCAGTGTATGCAGCTGCACAGATGCTCAAATCCTCACGTGCTTGCCGCTCCAGCTTTCTGCTGCATGCGCTTACAGTCAGTGTTAAAGACGGTCCTGAACATCAGCTGTGCTAAACGATGTGACCACTCCCACCCACTCAAAAGAGGCTATAAAAATGGAACTTTTGAGTTCAATATAATCTTGATAAAGGCCACAATTCAGCGTAGATGACTTTTACTGAATATGCTCCAAATTTGAGAATACAGAGCACTCTGTTATCATTAGGAAGACTGTACTAACTAGCCAGCTTCTATATTGCATAAATGGAGCAAAAGAAATCAGATTGGCACAAGGTGGATCGCGTGACCACAGATTTAATTTCAGACACAGAAGTCTCACAGCGCATATGGAGTGTGAACACCGAAGCGGCTACATGCGAAGTCACCTAAGGACAATGGCTGGATATAGTGTGGACCGCACACGGTGCAGTAAGTAGTCAAATATTCCTGATGACCGTTGTACTGGGTGAGTCGATGTGAGTGCATGTCTTTTACTTGGATATCATACCAGGCTTGTTTAGTCATATGTAAATCAGTGGTCTCTGCTTTCTTGTCATCACTTGCACATCTAATATATTTTGAAAAAGTCTGCTAGTTAGCAGTTAAGGACTGTGGACTACCACTCTCATCATTATTTGTTTTTATTAGGACCACCGGTGGTTTAGATACATATATGAGTTTAATAAATCATCTGTCATATGTTTATATAATTTTTATATTTTGAACTGCTTTCTCTAACGAGCAAATATTTTTATTTCATTTGGTGTGGTTGCTGTTTTAGCTCAGTTTTCTTGTTTTTGTGTTTGATGTATTTTGTAAACATTTTCCCCCTGCAGATCAATCTTATTTTTTCTCATCAATGGAAAATTGGTGAGATTGTGTCAAAATATGCAAAAATGTTTTAGCCTAATAGAAAAAATATGCATACGAAAATAGAGGTGATTCTAAGCATAATCTATTTTTTATTGGCTGCAGTATTTCATTTTTAAAGTGCACCCCCTTCCAACTTTGATCTAGTCAGCAAAATGTCTATTTCCATCGTACTCCTTTATTTTGAGCGATAGTTCACAACTTGCAGGGACAGACACTTTTTTTTCGATTAATTCCCTGATGGCGGCCACAGTTTGTTTTCTCATGTCCGGCCTGGTGAAGTTTTAACCATCGGACCCTTAGAGAGAGAGACGCTGCTGCATTGATGGAGAGTGACTCACAGCTAATTGAGGCTACAAGGAGCAGGTACACATTTAGGGGCAGGTACACATTTTTATTAATTCTGCAATTTTCAAGTTAAGAAGTTGTGACAAGTTTTTTTAAATTAGTTTTACAAACAGATTTTATTGAATCTGGTTCATAAAAGTCTATAAAGTTTGAGTCTTTGTGGATGCTATCTACTAGAGCCTTGATGGTATATGTTTCCTGATCCATTTTTATTTGTTTTTATTCTATTTTATTTACTACTTTGCACTCTAGTAGACATAACAATCACAATAAACTTGTGCACTAAAATGCTTTCCAGTGAATGAATAGGCTCTTGGATTAATCTAAGCTACTACAATCACTTACTGCAAAGTCATTTTACGCTTTATGTTTTCATTTCATGGACATAATTATAAACAAAGGATTAAATGCCTAATCATCCTAAACTGTGACAAACTTACTAACTACAACTACCTAACAGATTAAACCATACAAATAAAGCCCAAAACTAAAATGGGAGGTTAAAAACACATTAGTCATATGTATTGTCAAGCACAATCAGTCAGTAATAACTTTTCTTGAATGTAAACCAAACAAGGTTATGGCGATCAGTCTTTAAAAATTAACTCCTGCAAAGATGGTTGTAGGCTTAGGCTGCCAACACACTACTGACAGAGGCAAACTTTAAAGAGCTCTTTGGCCCCGCCGCAAACCCTGGAGGGGTACCCTTATGCTCGTACCTGGGGAAATCAACCCTCCAGCAAAGGCCATAATTCACCCTCTCTTTTTGCAGCCAGGGCCAAGACCAACCACCTAAGCTAGGGTGCCAAACCAACAAAACTCAAGGATCAGCGAGTTGACCAGCATTCTGAACCCTGGGGATCTGAAAAATACTGTCCTTTAGCTCACAGAGCTGGGTTGACTAACTCTCCTAAAGCTTTAGGCAACTAAGGGCCCCTCTAAAGAGGACACCATAGCTGATTTCCTGCCAACCTTCAAAACAAAGTGAGGGAGGATCTGAAGCTTTAGAAAACCATCTTAAAGGTAAGCGTAAGCACCACCCCTCTACATGCAGAATCACAAACACGTACACTCAGATCCTAATGCCTTAACCCTTAGGTACTCTCTGGTCAAGGAAGCTCTACACTATCTTTTTATCAAATTGAGGAAGAGAACAACTGTTGACTGTAGCAGTACATTTATGTGTACTAGACTTTACTACAAGTGTGTTAGATATAAAATGTATTATTTAATACAATATAGAAGACAAAAGAAAGACAGAAGTGCACACAAAGTACGATTCAAGTGAAGACTTTTAATAAGATTAGTGCACACGCAACACACACTGTTGCACTTACTAGATATAAGATAAAAACAAGCATTCAGGTCAGATGTTGTGGTGGTATCGCTCCTGGATTAGTCGCAATCACAACCTGATGGTAACATTCAGACACAAAGGCTTCAAACACTGCTCGACATCCGGATTGTCACTTGCAGATAACGGAACACTGGGTACACATGAGGTATCCAATGTCTGACTGGTGTATATTCCTCAACGCGTTTCCCCCGATCTACGGTCGGGCTTTATCAAGAGGTCTTTAGTGAGAGTTTAAAATGAAAACCGGAAATCATCTATATTTTACAAACACCTTATTTATTGGAATCCATATAAGGTACTTTGATATATTTGCATATTTGAAATATTCCATATACGGAACTTTATTTTATAATTTTTTCATCATTAATTCTTTTACCCTAACAAGTGTGGGTGGGGTATGAGTCAATCAACCACAGTACATATATAGATTTGTGATTGATAAGCATTGTTCAATATATCTGTATATGTGTGTATCTACATAAGGATCTATCGTCATCCCTTTGTTTAGTGATATCAATAGTTCAGATCTAGCGCAATATCATTATTTTTACTTCTTTCTGATTGTATTATTTAATACAACATTGCTTTTTTTCCATGATGTCAATTAATTGAGGGTATGAGCTTGGTACACATACTTTTCTGGCTAAATATTTTAGGCATTGTGGGACAAGAGTCAAATTTTGGAATGTTGCTTACCTTTCAGTTTTGAATATTGTGTTAATGAATATTGTAGTGTGCCAAGCAATAGTGCACAGTGATAAAGCACCACATACCAGGAACAAAACTACAGAGTCTTCAGATGTTTCAACTGAGGCCAGGCCCACATCTCTATAGGTCCCATATTAAACTGTAATCATTAATGATGGCACTACAGGGGGACCTGGTGTGACCCAGGGTTCATCTACATTACGTCTGTACCCTCTATGTGCCCCTGCAAAGCAGTGATCACACTATAAGGAAAGTTAATGGATTTGCCTTCATAAAATATGTTGGAAGAGTCTCCAAGATGGCTGCTCCTTTTTTTGCTGTATAGAAAAGCCTGCAGCCAAATGTGTAAAGGAACATTAAAGGGACAATCAAGTAAAAAAAAAAAAACTTTCATAATTTAAATAGGGCATGTCATTTTTTTTAAATATTTATTTATTTTCCACTGTGCAATAAACAAAAAGCAAACATAACAATAAACATAAAGTTTCCAGTTAAATGTGTTTACAACATATATCCACCAGCACTTTTCATTATTAATATAATCAATAACAAAATTATCATAATTTACACTGATATTCAGTCATCTTATCAGCCTTAATGTAAGCTTATTACCTTGTATACAATTTCTGCACAGCGTTATTTTATAAACCGTTAATCATCATTCACTCAGTGATCCTATGACCATGGACCCCCCCCCCCCCAAAAAAAAAGAAAAAAAAAAAAAAGGGAAAAAGGGAAAAGGGGAAAAGGATAATACTCTCTCCCATTCTCCCCCATCGTCCCTTCTACCAAACACCTAGAAGCAACAACTCTGAATTTTGAAATGGAAAAATCATATAATCAATTTCATTTTCAGGGAGTGTTTTAATGTATACAGCCCATTTAATGAAAAAAATCTTTATATCTTCTGCGTTGTCTATATCTGTATCCTTTTGTTCAAGTACACACTGCTTTTTCAAACAGTTCTGAATTTCAGAGACACTTGGTATAGAACGCATTTTCCATTTTTTCCATATGAGATATCTAGTTGCTAAAATAGACATGGATACAATGTTATCATTTGGGTAGCGCTTATTTGAATTATCGAAACAAAAAATAATCTGGAAGAGGGACAGGGTCACTGGGGAAATTTTCAGAACATTATTTAACCAGTATTCAAGCTTACCCCATACTTTTCTAATTTTTAGACAAAGCCAAAACATATGTTTAAGGTCAGCTGCAGGAAGTGACCATTTAGGGCATCTGTCGAAGTCCGAGTTGTGCAACCTGTGGCCCTTCTCCGGGGTGAAATATGCTCCATGCAGCAGTTTAATGTGTGCCTCCCGCCATGTGGCAGATAGTGTTGTCTTTGCTACTCTAGTTATGGAATATTGTAAAGTTTTGGGTTCCACTATAGTCTGACCTAAGATTGAGGACCATGTTAAGGCAAGATTAGCTAGAATCAAAGTTCCCCTGTCGATGGCAAGTAAGCGATAACAAAAAGAAATGGACATCCTATTCACTCTAATAAGTGTGAGCCAACTTTCTAATTTACCCAGTGTCCAGGACCATCCTACTTCTCTGATAATTCCGGAGATATAATGCCTTATCTGAAAATAAGCAAAGAAGTCTTTGTTGGGTAAATTAAATTCCATTTTGAGTTCTTCAAATGTTTTGATCAATTTGCTGTCAGCATCTATCAATGAAGATATCTTATTTAAGCCATTCCTATGCCATCTGAGAACCTCAGATTGTAGCCCAGGTTGAAATCCTGGATTGCCTATTAAAGGTAAATAGATCGAAATTCTGGGATTAACTGAGAGAAGATTTGATATCTTCCACCAAGCTTTGATAGGATTGGCTATCGTTTTGAATCTCTTAATCTCTGGTGGCATCTCTTTGAATGGGAGATGTAAAAGAGCACAAGGAAGATATGGATCACACATATCTGTTTCAAGAAAGTTATTTAAAACGTAATCTTTGGAGAGAATCCACCCTGATGCTATCCGAGCCAGAAAACTAAGATTATAAGCTCGAATATCAGGCAGTACCAAGCCTCCAAACTCGCGTGGAAGAGAAAGTTTAGTGCGAGAGATCCGTGCTTTTTTCCCCTGCCAAAGGAATTGGCCAATTAGACTGTTTAAAAGCCGGACATCTTTTTCAAAAAGAAATAGCGGTACGTTCTGGAGTATGTATAACAATTTTGGAAGAAGAATCATTTTCCACATTGCAATTCGACCCGAGATTGATAATGGGAGACTTTGCCATTGCCTAAGTTTTCCCCTGATTTGACTTATAATTGGAGGTATATTATATTTATAAAGATCACCAGATTTTGCTGGAATAATTATCCCTAAGTATTTAAAGGACTCTGTTACTAATTTAAAAGGATTAGTGACACATGAGTCGTTCTTCTTGTGAATTCATAATATTTCTGATTTAGATGCATTTATCTTATAACCCGAAAAGGTACCAAAACGGTCAATTATCTTCAAAAGCCTAGGGATGTTGGTTTTAGTATTAGATATATACAAAACATCATCCACATATAGGCCAATTTTAATCTCATGTTGCATAATCTTTATACCTTCCAAATTTTGTCTTAATGTGATTGCCAACGGTTCAAAGCAATGTCAAAGAGGAGTGGAGGGAGGGGACATCCTTGACGTGTTCCTCTTTTTAATACAATTGGGGGGGAAACAGATCCGTTGACTAATAAACTTGTAACAGAATGGTTATATAAGTTCTCTATAAATTCTGGGAATTTACCATTGATTCCAAACTTAAGCAAAGAGGTGTTAAGATGTTTGAAGGTGACAGAGTCAAGCGCTTTTTCTGCGTCAATGGTAAGAATAGTCATATCAGATAAATTGTCATTCACCTTGTTAGACTGTAATATTTTTTTGAAGTATTCCAAAACAACTAGAACCTCCCGAATTTTAGCCGACGAATTTCGTTTATGTAGGAAACCAGCTTGGTCCGGGTGAATTATTTTGGGAAGAATAAGCTGTAGTCTAGAGGCTAAGATAGAAGTTAAAATATTGTAGTCTGAGTTAAGTAAGGCTATAGGCCTATAAGAATCCATTTTCAACGGGTCTTTCCCTCCCTTAAGTATAAGGCTAGTATAGGAAGAGGAAAAAGAAGGTGTGACAGAGTTTCCAGTGATGTAAATGTCATTATATAGATTTGTTAAATGAGGGGTGATTTCAGCAGCTAATATCTTATAAAATTCGTTTGGTAACCCGTCTGGGCCAGCTGCTTTGTTACTAGGGAGCTTGGAAATCATATCTGTAACTTCCTGAACAGAGATGGGAGAGTTAACAGAATCAATACACTGCTCTGTTAGTACTGGACTCACGATTTTGTCCCAAAATTCTGCAGATTTACCACCATCATATCCTCTACAGGAATATATATCCTGATAGTACTCCACAAATGCAGATGCAATTTCATCTGGCTTCGAGAATCACTTGTCCTTATTTACAATCTCTTCAATATATGACTGTTTTTTTTCGTTTTTAACTAATCTGGCCAGCATCTTTCCAGACTTGTTACCAAATCTATATAACTTTGCTTGCATTCTTAATTCTTTTTGTGCTTGTTGGGTCAGAATAAATGTATCTCTTGCTTCTTTAGCTTGTACATATTTGGACCAGTTTAAAGGGTTTTTCTGCAACAAAAATTTGTTATATGAATTAGATAATACTTTTTGTATTTCTTTTTCCTTTGACCTCAACTTCTTGGATAAAACCATATTGAAAGCAATAATTTTGCCTCTGAGAACCGCTTTAGCGGTCTCCCAGAACACGGCGGGGCGATCTATGTAATTAGAGTTAAAACATAGAAATTCCTCATATTTTGACCTAAGACAGGTTTTAAAATTCATATCAGAGGCTAGAAAATATGGAAAGTGGAAGCGCAGAACCTTAGGTCTTGCTTGTTTAGGCTGTATAGCCAAAATTATGGGGGCATGGTCTGATAAGAGGATGGGAGCAATACTCGCCTGAATCCTTAGGGATCCCAATATCTCATCTGTCAAATATAAATCAATACATGTTTTTGAGAGACAAGTAAATTCCTGGATATCTGGGTTCTGACTTCTCCATATATCACGTATAGCTAAGTTTTGTTTTATTTTATTAAACAATTTGAATTCTAAGTTGTCCTTTTTCTGTCTTTTCTGTTTCATGGTATCTCGAAGTCTATCTAGCGGGCATTGAGGTGCCATGTTGAAATCCCCTCCCAAAATTAAATGCCCTTCTGTATATAGGAGAATTTTGGATTGTAGTTTGTCCCAAAATTCTAAATCATAAGAGTTAGGGCCATAAATATTACATAAGGTATACATTTCATGGGCGATTCGAACCTTTAATAGAACAAATCTTCCCCCCGGATCCGGTTCACAGTGCACAACTTTGAGCTGAATCCTTTTCCCTATTAAAATAGCTACCCCCCTTTTTTTCCCAACACTTGGTGAGAAAAATACATCTCTGACCCAAGAAGTTTTGAGTTTGCGGGATTCTTCCAGACTCAAATGCGTTTCTTGGATGAATCCAATGTCTGCTTGAAGTTTTCTTAATTGGGTCAGTATGGTTTTTCATTTGATAGGGGTAGAAATCCCTCCCACGTTCCACGAAACTATCTTACAACCCTCCATTTACTTATAATATTAATCGGCATGGGGGCGAGGGGGGAGAAAAGAGAGGGGGAAAGAAGAGAAAAAAAAATAATAAAAAAAAATTATACTTTGGTCATTCCATACGCACATGATCCCCAACCCAAGGGATAATCCCAACTACTGGACCAATTCTGACTATGGCGGAGCAGACCCATCTGAGGCTAGAGAATCCAGGGATATAAGGAACTTCTCAGCTTCCAGAGTCTCTGAAAAAAAGTGGACTGCATCATTCGCTGATACTTTAAGTTTAGCAGGGTACAGTATGGTGGCGTCGAAGCCATTGTTTATAAATTTAGTGCAGATAGGTGCTAGTTCTCTCCTCCTAGAGGCTGTTTCAGCTGAGAAGTCCTGGAATATAAGAATCTTAGCACCATTGATAATAAGTGGTTGTGTTTTCCGAAAATGTTGTAAAAGAGCAACTTTGTCTTGAAAGTTCAATAATTTTGCAATAACAGGTCTAGGACGGGTAGTGTTTTTGTTTGATGTACGGGGTGGACCTAGCCTGTGCGCCCTTTCTACTACAATGCGATGGTTTGTAGGAGGAAGTTTAAGTGCAATGGTCAGAGTATCTGTAATAAAAGAGGAAAAGTTCTCATACTGTCTTTCCTCTGGGAGGCCGATTATTCTAATGTTATTCCTTCTGCTGCGGTTTTCTAAGTCTTCTAACCTCGAAAAAACTTTTTGGATATTGCTGTCTAGTTTGGAACCATGTACTGTTGTAAGATCCTCTAGATCTGACACTCTCTGCTCAGCCTCAAGAAGCCGGGAGGAAAATGATCTAACTTCTTGCGATAAAGAAGATATGTCTTGCTTGATTTCTATCTTCAGGGCCTCAAACTTAGGAGAAAGGGCCTCAGAGATGCTAACCGCTAAGCTTTGAATGTTTAATGCCTCGGGCATAGGTGTATTTACTAAGGCTGAGTGCAGATCAGGGACAGGGTCCTGTGTTCCCTTGGGCTTTCTATCCCTTTGCCTAGCTGACATAGCTGGAGAAGATGGTTTAGCAGAGATACCCAGAAATTTGTCCATGTACCAGTTGTGGTTCAGTGACCGTGAGGAAAAGTGCGCATATAATTATTCTACGTGTCAAGTGATGAGTCAGATAAGAAGGGAAAGAAGAGAAGAGGAAAAAAAAGGGGGGGGAAATAGAAGTGACCCCGGTGGAGAAAAAGAAAAATGAAAAATTGATTGGTGCTAATTATGGGTGCTAGAGGCACCGAAACAAAGTGAGATGGGCAGGGAGTTGTGTTGCCCAATTACCGTTAAATAAGTGAAAAAAATTACCACACTGGAGATCCTATAAAAGTGAAGATTGTCCTGGTGAACTACAACCGTGATAGCAAGAGGAAGAATAGTGTAGCTTCCACACAGTGAGCTTGGTGAATAATTTTAAAGTACACAGCTATATTACCCTATTTTGATCCAGCTATGGGATTAAGCTATGGGGATAATGTCAGTTGTGTGACAGTAAAGCTTAATCTAATAGAAACTGTAAAGGTTAGGTTCAATAAGGCTTAGTTATGCGTCCTTATATTTAGTGACTAAATGGCAGCATAGGATTTTTTGCAAAAATTAGTGACAGAAAATCAGAGGCCTCAGTTTAGAAGGATCATTCTTAGTTCAATTCTTACATATTCATGTGCTATAAATCCATACAGCTTAATGCCATAAGGCTATCCAAAGCTAAACAGCGCCAGTTACTTAATAAGATATGAATATAGGCCCTAAGGTTTGTCCTGCATATACAACAGTACTCAGTATAACTTAGATTAGATAAGTTTTCTCTTTTTCCCCTTTCTTCCTCCCTCTCCCACACTTCCTCCTTCCCTTCCCCCTGAATTGACACCAAAAGAAGGTGAAATTAAAGAGCGATTACCCTTATCCCTTCCTTCTTAACCCTTTAATGACCACAGCACTTTTCCATTTTCTGTCCGTTTGGGACCAAGGCTATTTTTACATTTTTGCGGTGTTTGTGTTTAGCTGTAATTTTCTTCTTACTCATTTACTGTACCCACACATATTATATACCGTTTTTCACGCCATTAAATGGACTTTCTAAAGATACCATTATTTTTATCATATCTTATAATTTACTATAAAAAAATTTATAAAATATGAGGAAAAAATTGAAAAAAACACACTTTTTCTAACTATGACCCCCAAAATCTGTTACACATCTACAACCACCAAAAAACACCTGTGCTAAATAGTTTCTAAATTTTGTCCTGAGTTTCGAAATACCCAATGTTTACATGTTCTTTGCTTTTTTTGTAAGTTATAGGGCCATAAATACAAGTAGCACTTTGCTATTTCCAAACCATTATTTTTCAAAATTAGCGCTAGTTACATTAGAACACTAATATCTTTCAGGAATCTCTGCATATCCATTGACATGTTTATATTTATTTTTAGTAGACATCCCAAAGTATTTATCTAGGCCCATTTTGGTATATTTCATGCCACCATTTCACCGCCAAATGCGATTAAATACAAAAAATCGTTCACTTTTTTACTAATTTTTTCACAAACTTTTGGTTTCTCACTGAAATTATTTACAAACAGCTTGTGCAATTATGGCTTAAATGGTTATAAATTCTTCTCTGGGATCCCCTTTGTTCAGAAATAGCAGACATATATGGCTTTGGCGTTGCTTTTTAGTAATTAGAAGGCTGCTAAATGCCACTGCGCACTACACGTGTATTATGCCCAGCAGGGAAGGGGTTAATTATGGAGCATATAGGGAGCTTTTAGGGATAATTTTAGCTTTAGTGTAGTGTAGTAGACAACCCCAAGTATTGATCTAGGCCAATTTTGGTATATTTCATGACACCATTTCACCGCCAAATGCGATCAAATTAAAAAAAACTTTAAATTTTTCACAATTTTAGGTTTCTCACAGAAATCATTTACAAACAGCTTGTGCAATTATGGCACAAATGGTTGTAAATGCTTCTCTGGGATCCCCTTTGTTCAGAAATAGCAGACATATATGGCTTTGGCGTTGCTTTCTGGTAATTAGAAGGCCGCCAAATGCCGCTGCATTTCACACATGTATTATGGCTAGCAGTGAAGGGGTTAATTATGTAGCTTGTAGGGAGCTTGCAGGGTTAATTTTAGCTTTAGTGTAGAGCTCAGCCTCCCACCTGTAACATGAGACCCCCTGATCCCTCCCAAACAGCTCTCTTCCCTCCCCCACCCCACAATTGTCCCCGTCATCTTAAGTACTGGCAGAGTTTCTGCCAGTACTAAAATAAAAGCTATATTTGGGCTTTTTGTGTGTGTTTTTTTAAGCATATTTACATATGCTGCTGTGTAGGATCAACCCCCTAGCCCCCAGCCTCACTGATCCCCCACCAAACAGCTCTCTAACCCTCCCCCTCTGCCTTAATGGGCGCCATCTTGGGTACTGGCAGCTGTCTGCCAGTACCCAGTTTAGTAAAAAAATGTGCCTTTTTTAAAACAAAAATGCCCTTTTCTGTAGTGTAGCTTCCCCCCCCCCCCCCAAGATCAACCCCCCACTCCTTCCAGATCCCTTAGCTTTTAATTTACAGCTATCAAAAGTTTTAATTTTTTTACTTTTGACAGCTTTATTTTTCTGTAGTGTAGCGGTTCCCTCCCGCTCCCGCCCCGTGCACGCGCCCGCTCGCCGCCCCCTGTGCACGCGCGCACTCCCGTACGCGCTCCCCTCCCCCCCCCACACCCGATCCCGCCCCCCTCCACTCTTCTCGGCACATCGATGGCCGCCCACCCGCCTCCCAGACTTGCTCCCACCCACCAACGATACCGGCCACCAATGTCCGGTGCAGAGAGGGCCACAGAGTGGCTCTCTCTGCATCGGATGGCCAAGGGGGGTTATTGCAGGATGCCTCGATATCACTGCAATAACCGGAAAGCAGCTGGAAGCGAGCAGGATCGCTTCCAGCTGCTTTCCAGACCAAGGACGTACGCCACACGTCCTCGGTCAGTAACTGTATTTTTTTTGAGGACGTGTGGCGTACGTCCTTGGTCATTAAGGGGTTAACTATTTACAATTCCTTGTAAGTTCCTTTAGAGGTTATGACAATTATTATCAACAACAAGGATATGCTGCAGTTAGTCAGCTATAATTACTGAAAAAGAAAAAGAAAAAAAAGAAAAAGGGGATAGAAACACAAGAATCATCAGACCAAGAGCAGCTGAAATTTCTATGAATCAAGAGAGAGTATAACACAGTATAATGTGGTATAAACAGTATGAACATCTAAAGAAAAATCATTAATGTTACTATTGTTTCCGCTCCATTCTGCGTGCTTTTCCTGAGTAAAAGTTGCTTAGATACTGTACCCACAGACCCAGACATTAAAGTATACTGGTACAGTCACAAGGAGCCTCTGTTAAACAAGTTCCCTGTTTCAGAGTCTTATAATAGCTTTGTTTTGAGCTAGACAAATGAGGGAGAATTCAGTGTCCACCGGTAAATCCTGATCAATCAGCTCATTCAGCCTTACAGAGATATTGGTCCGGTGACTAGCAGGGACTCTCACTCCAAACTTCGTCAGGTTCTGCTTTAGTGTCTTTATCTTTCCTTCCCTTTATTCCCCTTACATGGAGCACTTGTGATGCAAATAAGTAAATGGAGAGATAACACTCACCCCTTCTCACGGCGTCGGGCTGCTCGCGATAGCTGTGTCTTGATTTACTGATCCCTGAAAGGTAACTCAGTCCCAGAGGTAGCCAACGTCAGGAGCTTCAATTTCAGAAGCAGGAGCCAAGAATAAAGCTCCCCTCTCGCAACATCGGTGGGAGGGGAGAATTTGAAGCCCTCCGGCGGTATTATAGGTGATTTCCAGACTCAGTCCCTAAGACAGGACCGGGCCCAACCTCCTCCCGCGCAGCACCGGTGGGGGAGGGGGCGGGACAGCCGCCGGTCGGTAGAGCCTGCGAGCAAACAATGTAGGACTCCTCAGCGGCAGTGCGGGTGAGGCTGCAGAGGGGAGAACCCCAGCGTCTCGAGATCCGAATCCAGCCGAAAGAAAGCGGCGGGCAGCAGACCCAGAGAGGGGGAGTGGAAACAGCAAACGAGTCACTCCAGCAGGGTAAAAGGAAAAAAGTAACTTTGTAGCGGGTACTTCAAGTAGATTAATTTGTTCCTTAAACAGGCCAGTTGGCCTATATAGAGCGCTACACTGGGTCCAAGTAGCGGGTATCTGACGTATACCAGTGGGGTGGAAGTCCACTGGTGAGGTTCCAGAGATGGTATTAGAATCTGTCCTTCAAAGCAGCCTCAAAAGCTTGAGGTAAGGCACAGATAGTTTCTCCGCCAGTGGCTAACGAACTGGAGCTGCGAGCTAAGCACACCTGCGTGAGCAACACCTGCCTAGCTCCTCCTCCACCGGAACCTCTAGAGCCAGGGCATGTCATTTTAAACAACTTTCCAATTTACTTTTATTACCAATTTTGCTTTGTTCTTTTGGTATTCTTAGTTGAAAGCTAAACCTAGGAGGTTCATATGCTAATTTCTTAGACTTTGAAGGCCGCCTCTAATCTGAAAGCATTTTGACAGTTTTTCACCACTAGAGGGCGTTAGTTCATGTGTTTCATATAGATAACATTGAGCTCAGGCACGTGAAGCTCCTAGGAGTAAGCACTGCAAGTCAGTCAAAAGAACGGAAATAAGGGGGCAGTTTGCAGAGGCTTAGATACAAGGTAATCACAGAGGTAAAAAGTATATTATTATAACTGCGTTGGTTATGCAAAACTGGGGAATGGGTAATAAAGGGATTATCTACATTTATAAAAAACAAAACTTCTGGTGTTTATTGTCCCTTTAAGCAAGTGCATATCCTCTGTTGTCTGTGTTACAATTAAACTTTAAATTTAATTTTTCTTCCCTTTAAAGTGTTCCCATATAGAGTGTATTAAATTGTTTACAAGTAGCACCTTTACTCTTATTTTGGCATTTGAAACTGCTTATTTAGCCTGTGGTATTCCCATCTATACTGAAAGTTTCTATACTGGAGTCTATGATTTTGAAATGCCTCTCTAAACACAGCCAGTAGAATAAATTACACTCCCAGTGGGGTACAGGATAGTTAAGTTATAGAATGATAATTTTCCATTGTTCTCTCTTTGGGCTTTGGTTTTCCAGACAAATATAAAATGAGGCCAAGTGTGTGTACACAAAGTGATAACATAAAGAGATCTGATATTACCTGAAACTCAACCCATTTTAATAGGCTGTGGTTTAAAAGCATAAAACCAACTTCATATACACAAATAAAACAGAAAATGCAATTTATCATACATTTTATACTCTGCAGCTGGTATAACTAGTCATTGAAAATACATTCATATAAAAACAATGTTACAGTGTACTGTCCCTTTAATTTTTGGACACTTAAATTTGAATGTCATATTTGTATTTAATTTATTTTTTTACATAGGGAATATTATGCTGCTTTTTATTTATTTATTACATTCTTTAAACCATATGAAAATTGTAAAAACATTCTTAGCATGCAGACCGTACAAAAAAAAAAAGGTTTGACTACACCTTGTACAGGATATTATTGTTCTGGGAAAAAAAAAGATACGGCAAACTCTTCATATAAAGAGCATAACGTTAGCAGAATAGCTATTTTCTTACATTTGTAGGATACATTAACCAGCAAGTACTACTGTTAAGAGAGCCAGCAAATTTGTCTTTATTTATTTCCCACTGCCCTGGGCTCACCTCTTTTATATTAAATACTTTCTTTCTTAACCAGCTTTCCAAGAGTTCATTTATCACTGAGCTGAAAATATTTATAAATGAGATTACATCAAATATTCTTGCAAACCCTGATCATTACAAGCCATTAATTTTGTATTCCAGAATCCATTAAGTATATTTAAGCATATTTTTTCCAAGGACCAATTTCTTTTCTCCCTTCATGTCACCGGGCCATGCTGGGATTCTCATTACCCTCACACTAGCTGTCCTGCGCGTCATCCACCTAGGCATTAGACTCACCTCCAAAATCATTAACCAAACTGGTTTGCAATCTACATCTGCCAGGCACAGAATAATCATCTAGAGTCTTGAAACATGCTCTTCCATAAATGAGAATTTGGGAGAAGAAAAAAAAAAAATCTTCAAGTGTTTTATTCTTTCTCTTGAGTTAAATGAGAGCTTGGAAATTAGATTGTACTTTATGTCTCAGCTGTGTTAATGTCTTTTATGTGAAGAAAAGGTGTGAATCTGGAAGGGTGGGAAATCAATTAAGGGCCAGGAATGATTATTTCATTCTTTGAATTGATAATATTCTCTTACAGTAGTCTCATTACTGGTACAGAGGTCTGAGAGATGTTTTGTTTTTTTATACTCCAAAATAGCGTTCTTTTTGCACTGCTAAATTATTATTTTTTTCCAAGAGGTGCAATTTGCGTGTGTCAAAACATTTAAAATTTGTGAATGCAATGAATAGCACAAAAGGAATATACTAAAGCAAGGTTATAGACAGTACAATATGATCACACAATCTATCTATATCTATCTATCTATCTATTTATATCTATCTATATCTATCTATATCTATCTATATAATATATCATCTATCTAATCTATCATCTATCTATCATCTATCTATCTATCTATCTATCTATCTATCTATCTATCTATCTATCATCTATCTATCTATCTATCTATCTATATCTGTCTGTCTATCTATCTATCTATCTATCTATCTATCTATCTATCTATCTATCTATCTATCTATATCTATCTATCATCTATCTATCTATCTAATCTATCATATATCGATCTAATCTATCTATCTATCTATCTATCTATCATCTATCTATCTAATCTATCATCTAGCTATCTATAATCCATCAATCTAATTTATCATCTATCTATCTATATTTATCCCTACCATCTATCTATCTATCTATCTATCTATCCATCTATCTATCTATCTATCTATATTTCTCACTACCATCTATCTATCTATCTATCTATCTATCTATCTATCTATCTATCTATCATCTATCTATATCTATTTTTTTTTTCTGATGTATTGAATACATTGAGTGCTTATTTTGGCAAATCGCTCTGGCAGTTTGTGCTTATATTACATCTAGCATCCAACTGAGAAGTCATTAAATGCTATATATATATATATATATATATATATATATATATATATATATATATATATATATATATATATATATATATATATATATATATATATATATTATAATCAAAGCTTTATTGTGATGTTTGGGGGTTTACTCATCCATCAAAAACATTGTATGACCAACTTATCTCATTTAAACCAAACAAGTGGCGTGCTTTTATGGCCCATTCGGTTCCACATTTGCCAAGGAGCAGATCCCCACCTCCGTTAGTAATCAGGCAGTGGGGTGTCGCTCTGCTAAAAACGCAATTAAAATGTTGAAAAATGTATTTAAAGTTTGCTCTGACAAAAAAAAAAAAATGTTTGACTGTACTTTACAATGATTATTCGGTACATGCACCAACACATGCACACGTGCACATTCACACACACAAACTCTATTTACTTTGTCACAAGGCCTAAATGGTTTATGTTAATGTTTACTAAGCAAGGAGTTTGTGGTGTCATCAGATTGAAGGCATTGTGGTATAATATTTTAATTTAAAAGAGAATACCATGAGGGCAAACGTGCTGTAATTCTGTGGAGCTGAGTCTGTAAGATTCTATTATGCAAGTTAAAATAAAAGCATTTATTTCAAACTATATAAACATTGGCATAGATCACCTTGTCTCATTATATGCTAAACTGTGGCACTGTGTACAAAATGGTCTGTCAATGTCTAAACTGTGGCACTGTGTGCACAATTGTCTGTCACTGTCACCCAACTCATGCATATATGCTGTTTTAAATAAGCAAATCAAAATCAAACACAGTCTTTGTAGAATAGGTGTAAAACCATTAAAGAGACAGTATAATGTAACATTGTTTTCCCCTTAATTTGTTTCCAATTACTTTTTTTTACCATCTGCAGAGTATAAAATGTATGAGAATTAGCTTTTTTAAGGTTTATTTGTGTATATGAAATAGCTGATTTTGTGTTTTGAAGCCACAAACTAATAAAATGGGTTGAGCTTGTAGGTATAATCAGATCTCATTAATTTATCACACTGTGTACATATTCATGTTTCTTTATCTAATATCTGTCCGTAAACCAAAGACCAATACTTGGAGGGAACAATGGAAAATTAACATTTTATTTTATTATCTCTTCGTTACCCCACTGGGAGTGTAATCTCTTTTGCTGGTTGTGTTTGCACAGCTTATCTGTAGCTTGGACCTAAGACCAGAAACTTTCAGAATATGTGGGGATACCACAGGTTTAATCAACTATTTCAAATGCCAATATAAGGGTAAAGGAAATCCTTGGAAGCAATTTAATACACTCCAGCAGGTAAAGTGGGTCATTAGGAACAAATTAGGGGAGACAAAATTTGAGTAAACTGTCCCTTAAACACCGCCAGAAGTAAACTTTTAAAGCACATGGGTTAGCGCGCATTTTGCAAATTGAAAGTAAATTTTTGTGCGCAATATCGCAACCGCGTTAGCTTCTTCTGCCCATAGACTGTAAAGTAATGTGCAAACAGAAAAAAAAATACTTATCGCTTGCAGACTAACCTGATATGCATTAGACCAACTGCAAATAGAAAATGTTCTATTCATTTTTAAATACAGGTAGCCCTCAGTTTACGCTGGGGTTAGGTTCCAGAAGGAATGGTTGTAAATCGAAACCGTTGTAAACTGAAACCCAGTTTATAATGTGAGTCAATGGGAAGTGAGGGAGATAGGTTCCAGGCCCCTCTCAAAATTGTCATAAGTAACATCTAATACATTATTTTTAAAGCTTTGAAATTAAGTCTATAAGTGCTAAACAGCATTATAAACCTAATAAAATAGTCACACAACACAGAATATATAATTAAACTAAATTAAATGAACAAAAACATTTGCTAAACAGCATTATAAACCTAATAAAATAATCACACAACACAGACTTCACTTGCATTATTCTGCAAACGGTTCTTTCTATGCATTCCAATCTGGACTGATTTATAGACAGGAAGATATTGTTCCTTTGAAATCTGCTTGATAGCTCAGGTCTGGTTAAACTGATTAATTTCAGCTTGCTTGTCTTTGCTGCAGCACAAGCAGACAGCTCCACCTACTGGCTATTTTAATACATGCACTGCTTCTCAATGCTTTTCAATAGCAGTCACATGACTGGGAAAAAAGGTTGTTATTCTGAAACGTTGTAAATTGAACCGTTGTAAAACGAGGGCCACCTGTATATACAGTATACAGTGGATATAAAAAGTCTACACACCCCTGTTAAAATGTCATGTTTTTGTGATGTAAAAAAATGAGACAAAGATAAATAATTTCAGAACTTTTTCCACCTTTAATGTGACCTATAAACTGTACAACTCAATTGAAAAACAAACTGAAATCTTTTAGGTAAAGGGAAATAAAAATAAAAAAATAAAATAATATGGTTGCATAAGTGTGAACACCCTTAAACTAATACTTTATTGAATCACCTTTTGATTTTTTTACAGCACTCAGTCTTTTTTGTTAATGAGTTTTTCAGCATGGCACATCTTAACTTGCCAATATTTGCCCACTCTTCTTTGCAAAAACACTCTAAATCTGTCAGAATGCGAGGGCATCTCCTGTGCACAGCCCTCTTCAGATCACCACACAGATTTTGAATTGGACTCAGGTCTGGGCTCTGGCTGGGCCATCCCAAAACTTTAATCTTCTTCTGGTGAAGCCATTCCTTTGTTGATTTGGATGTATGCTTTGTGTCGTTGTCATGCTGAAAGATGAAGTTCCTCTTCATGTTCAGCTTTCTAGCAGAAGCCTGAAGGTTTTGTGCCAATATTGTCTGGTATTTGGAACAGTTCATAATTCCCTCTAGCTTAACTCAGGCCCCAGTTCTAGCTGAAGAAAAACAGCCCCAAAGCATGATGCTGACACCCCCATGCTTCACTGTGGGTATGGTGTTCTTTTGGTGATATGCAGTGTTGTTTTTGCGCCAAACATATCTTGGAATTATGGCCAAAAAGTTCAACTTTGGTTTCATCAGACCAGAACACCTTTTGCAACTTGCTTTTGGGAAACTTCAGATGTGTTTTTGCAAAATTTAGCCTGGCTTGGATGTTTTTTTTTGTAAGAAAAGGCTTCCGTCTTGCCACTCTACCCCATAGCCCAGACATATGAAGAATACGTGCGATTGTTGTCACAGGTACCACACAGCCGCCAGTACTTGCCAGATATTCCTGCAGCTCCTTTAATGTTGCTGTAGGCCTCTTGGTAGCCTCCTAGACCAGTTTTCTTTTCGTCTTTTCATCAATTTTGGAGGGACATCCAGTTCTTGGTAATGTCACTGTTGTGCCATATTTTCTTCACTTGATGATGACTGTCTTCACTGTGTTCCATGGTATATCTAATGCCTTGGAAATTATTTTGTACCCTTCTCCTGACTGATACCTTTTAACAATGAGATCCCTCTGATGCTTTAGAAGCTCTCTGCGGACCATGGCTTTTGCTGTAGGATGCGACTAACAAAATGTCGGGGAAGACCTACTAGAATAGCTGAACTTTATTTGGGGTTAATCAGAGGCACTTTAATGATGACAGGTGTGTACTGACTCCTATTTAACATGATTTTGAATGTGATTGCTTAATTCTGAACACAGCTACATCCCCAGTAATGAAAGGGTGTTCACTCTTATGCAACCATATTATTTTATTTTTATTATTTCCCTTTACCTAAAAGAATTCAGTTTGTTTTTCAATTGATTTGTACAGTTTATAGGTCACATTAAAGGTGGAAAAAGTTCTGAAATTATTTATCTTTGTCTCATTTTTTTAACATCACAGAAACCTGACATTTTAACAGGGGTGTGTAGACTTTTTATATCCACTGTATATATATATATATGAAGATTTTTTGTAAAATATATATCTACAAATACATAAAACATACAGATTTATTCAGATATACATAGAAATGTATATTTATAGTATATACAAAGTAAAACAGATAAAACCCATTATTAAATATTGTTAAAAAATGTGTTTGAAACATCATTGTGTACTAATCAAAAATAAGTGAATAAAGATAAATAAAATATTCAAAAGAAAAAGAAAGAGATCTGTCACTGGTTTACCGACCAGAGACTTTGTTCAACCTTGTTCCACTTTATATGTTACTGTTTATGTCAGGGGTGGGAAACTATCGGCCTTCCAGATATTATGGACTACATCTCCCATTATGCATTGCCAGCATTATGGCTTAAAGAGCATTATGAGAGATGTAGTCCATAACATCTGGAGGGCCGATAATTGCCCAATTGGTTTATGTGATAACTGCTTCTTTGTTGCTGATTGCAACTGCCATTTTTTACGAAAGGACACCAAGACAAGGGTCAACTCTTTTTATTCAAATGATGCTGTTGCAAATAAAGTTAGTTACCTGCTTAAAGGGACAGTCTACACCTTAGTCATCTTAAAGTCTTACCTTAGATTAAGGTACAAATAGCCTCCTGCACCCCTTTCTATATCATGCAGCAGGAACGGCAAAACAGTTATTTTTTAATGGATATTGTTTCTGGCCAGTTTTAAATGGCTGCCATGCTCCACCCACTGATGACATCATGATCTGGACTGCATATTTCTTCCAATCACAAAAGGCTCACTAATTGGATTCAACAGACAATGCTATTCAGCAGAGTGCATAGATGCAGCCCAGATTGTGATGTCATCGGTGGTTGGAGCTTGGCAGCCATTTCAAACTGGCCAAAACCAATATTCAGTTCAAAATAACTGTTTTACCATTCCTGTTGCATGATATAGAAAGGGGTGCAGGAGGCTATTTTCAGCTTAATCTAAGGCCCCACAACTTTATCTGCAGCTTAATAAATTAGGCCTATAGACTTACAAACTCTCATACAAAAACATGGACACACATAAACACACTGTAACACACATACCTTATGTACAAATGTTCACACCAACATATTGACACATACATGCACACGTACACATAAACACACACTTATGCATGTGCACACTAATACATATGAGTGTAGAAAACACATTCAAGACAAACATTTGGTTTATACTCATATAGCAAACACCCAGTTTAAAAATCTGCAAACATATCTGAAAGAACAACACATAGCAGAGTACAAGCATGGTGTACATTTGGATCCTAACTTAACTACGGGTATGCTTTAATGCTTTTGTAGCAGCATGCTGCATATTTCCTCTTTTTTGTGTTAAACTGTAGTGATGTCCCGAACTGTTCGCCCGCGAACGGTTCACAGCGAACATAGGTTGTTCGCGTTCGCGTTTGTGGGCGAACACATGGCGATGCGCCCCTATGTGTCATCATTGTGGAAACTTTGACCCTTTATGTCACAGCCGCCTGACACATTAGAGCCAATAAACATCAGTCACTCCCTCACAGACACTCCCAGCTACTCGGAATCCGCCATTTTAGACTCATAACGACCTTGCTTTTTTAATGAGAGGACGTGTTGTGTTTTTGCTCCTGACATTAATAGGAAAAACATAGCTAGGCTAGTGTATTTACAGTCCAGAAGGACTCCACTCATCTCTGCTGCAAGCGCAGCACCCCAAAAAGCCCTTTTTAGGGCTATATTTCGTGCCGTTTTTTTTCTTTTTTTTTTTCTTAGCATTTGCCTGGCTTTCAGCTGTGTGTTTAAGGCTCACAGCATATGCTGTGACTACTGCCACCACTGATATCTCCCTAACAACATTAGTTTAAATTTAACTAACGCAAAAATATAATTATTTTTCTAGTGTAATTTTTTTTAATTTTCTATCAGGCCAGTGTCACACAGCATATACTCTGGTTCATTGCTCTGTGCCAGCCAGCAGCCTGCAGTGTTAATATCCATTTATAACATTATTTTTAATTTAAAAAAACAACACAAAAAACATTTTTTCTAGTGTAATCTAATTACATTTACTATCATGCCTGTGTCTGTCAGGCTCACTCAGCATTAATATACCTCTTTTTTTTTCAGTCTTTTGGTTAATTGGTCTGTGCCAGGCAGCCACCCAGCACTCATATCTATTTTTCTTTCACCTTAATTTTAATATATAAAAAAAAAAA
Organism: Bombina bombina; assembly: GCF_027579735.1. Taxonomy (NCBI): domain Eukaryota; kingdom Metazoa; phylum Chordata; class Amphibia; order Anura; family Bombinatoridae; genus Bombina; species Bombina bombina. The sequence continues at coordinate 114,068,341 of NC_069499.1, read as the reverse complement.
AGTTTAAATTTGTTTGCTAGTGTAATCTAATATAATTTTCTATCCGGCCTGTGTGTTTTGCTGACATAGAGAGCCTACTGTGTTTACTTGCTGCCCTCCCTAGTCTATGAGCCACGACTCATATGTGTTTAACCTTTTTTTAATTCCCCCCCCCAAAAAATAATTTCAATCATTTTTCTAGTGTAATCTAATAGAATTTTCTATCAGGCATGTGTGTATCCGACATACAGAGCCTACTGTTTTTAATAGCTGCCCTTCCAAGGCTATCAGCCACGACTCATATGTATGTGCTTAACCTTTTTCTTAAAATTTCTAAAATAAAAGTCTTTAATAGGCAAATGAGTATTTTGACCACATCATCCTCTTTATGCATGTTGTCTTACTCCAAGCTGTATAGGCTCGAAAGCCTACTACCAATTAAGCATATTAGGTGATGTGCATCTCTGTAATGAGAAGGGGTGTGGTCTAATGACATCAAAACCCTATATCAGGTGTGCATAATTATTAGGCAACTTCCTTTCATTTGGCAAAATGGGTCAAAAGAAGGACTTGACAGGCTCAGAAAAGTCAAAAATAGTGAGATATCTTGCAGAGGGATGCAGCACTCTTAAAATTGCAAAGCTTCTGAAGCGTGATCATCGAACAATCAAGCGTTTCATTCAAAATAGTCAACAGGGTCGCAAGAAGCGTGTGGAAAAACCAAGGCGCAAAATAACTGCCCATGAACTGAGAAAAGTCAAGCGTGCAGCTGCCAAGATGCCACTTGCTACCAGTTTGGCCATATTTCAGAGCTGCAACATCACTGGAGTGCCCAAAAGCACAAGGTGTGCAATACTCAGAGACATGGCCAAGGTAAGAAAGGCTGAAAGACGACCACCACTGAACAAGACACACAAGCTGAAACGTCAAGACTGGGCCAAGAAATATCTCAAGACTGATTTTTCTAAGGTTTTATGGACTGATGAAATGAGAGTGAGTCTTGATGGGCCAGATGGATGGGCCCGTGGCTGGATTGGTAAAGGGCAGAGAGCTCCAGTCCGACTCAGACGCCAGCAAGGTGGAGGTGGAGTACTGGTTTGGGCTGGTATCATCAAAGATGAGCTTGTGGGGCCTTTTCGGGTTGAGGATGAAGTCAAGCTCAACTCCCAGTCCTACTGCCAGTTTCTGGAAGACACCTTCTTCAAGCAGTGCTACAGGAAGAAATCTGCATCCTTCAAGAAAAACATGATTTTCATGCAGGACAATGCTCCATCACACACGTCCAAATACTCCACAGCGTGGCTGGCAAGAAAGGGTATAAAAGATGAAAATCTAATGACATGGCCTCCTTGTTCACCTGATCTGAACTCCATTGAGAACCTGTGGTCCATGATCAAATGTGAGATTTACAAGGAGGGAAAACAGTACACCTCTCTGAACAGTGTCTGGGAGGCTGTGGTTGCTGCTGCACGCAATGTTGATGGTGAACAGATCAAAACACTGACAGAATCCATGGATGGCAGGCTTTTGAGTGTCCTTGCAAAGAAAGGTGGCTATATTGGTCACTGATTTGTTTTTGTTTTGTTTTTGAATGTCAGAAATGTATATTTGTGAATGTTGAGATGTTATATTGGTTTCACTGGTAAAAATAAATAATTGAAATGGGTATATATTTGTTTTTTGTTAAGTTGCCTAATAATTATGCACAGTAATAGTCACCTGCACACACAGTTATCCCCCTAAAATAGCTATAACTAAAAACAAACTAAAAACTACTTCCAAAACTATTCAGCTTTGATATTAATGAGTTTTTTGGGTTCATTGAGAACATGGTTGTTGTTCAATAATAAAATTAATCCTCAAAAATACAACTTGCCTAATAATTCTGCACTCCCTGTATTTTCTATCAGGCCTGTGTCTAACTGTCTATCTGACTTACACAGCATACTGTTGTTATAATTGCTGCCCTACGTAGCAGCCAGCCAGTGCGACCACTCACTTCTTAACATAATTTTAATATTAAAATCTAAAATTTTAAAATATTTTGCTAGTGTAATGTAACTTAATTTTCTATCAGTCCTGTGTTTTTGTCACTTACACAGCATACTGTGTTAAATTACTGCCCTACCTACCATCCACTACTCATATCTGCCAGCCTGTCTGCCAGGCCCAAGTAGCCAATTAGTGGCACCAATCACAATTCTTGTAACAGTAATAAAAAAAAAAAACATAATTTTTTGGACTGCAAATATTCAGTCTCCTAGGGCCATTGAATTTCATTTACCTCCTGCCTGCCACTGCCAGCCTTTTGTGCCAGGCCGTCTAGCCAACTATTTACAAAAATCATAATTGTTGTCACAGTCAGACAGTATAGTTATTAATTTAAATAAAAAAATTTTTTAGTGTTGATCTTAACCCTCAGTTTGCTTGTGCCTTTGAATTGCACTTTTCTACAGCCTTCCAAGCCTGTGTGCCAGGCCTACTTAAAAAATATTTACACCAATCATATTTGTTGTGACAGTATTCTAATAATTAAAAATTAAAATTATTGGTAATAGTTGCTGTGATTTGAATCCTCAGTTTGCTGGTGCCATTAAATAGCACTTTCCTCCTGCCTTGCAGCCTGCTGTGAGCCAGGCCCACCTAGCCAATTGTTGTCAGCAATCATATTTCTGTTAACAGTATTGCAAAAATTGTCAATCATCACTGTTTAGACTGTCAGTAATCAGTCTCCTAGTGTCCTTGGATTGCATCTCCCTCCTGCCTGCCATCCTTTTGTGCCAGGCCGTCTTGCCAACTATTTACACCAATCCAAATATTTTGTCACAGTATAGTTACTAATTACAATTAAAAAAATCTTTATTGTTGATGATCTTAACCCTCAGTTTGCTTGTGCCTTTGAATTGCACATTTCTACAGCCTTCCAAGCCTGTGTGCCAGGCCTATTTAAAAAATATTTACACCAATCATATTTGTTGTGACAGTATTCTAATAATTAAAAATTAAAATTTTTGGTAATAGTTGCTGTGATTTGAATCCTCAGTTTGCTGGTGCCATTAAATAGCACTTTCCTCCTGCCTTGCAGCCTGCTGTGAGCCAGGCCCACCTAGCCAATTGTTGTCAGCAATCATATTTCTGTTAACAGTATTGCAAAAATTGTCAATCATCACTGTTTAGACTGTCAGTAATCAGTCTCCTAGTGTCCTTAAATTGCATCTCCCTCCTGCCTGCCATCCTTTTGTGCCAGGCCGTCTTGCCAACTATTTACACCAATCCAAATATTTTGTCACAGTATAGTTACTAATTACAATTAAAAAAATCTTTATTGTTGATGATCTTAACCCTCAGTTTGCTCGTGCCTTTGAATTGCACTTTTCTACAGCCTTCCAAGCCTGTGTGCCAGGCCTACTTAAAAAATATTTACACCAATCATATTTGTTGTGACAGTATTCTAATAATTAAAAATTAAAATTTTTGGTAATAGTTGCTGTGATTTGATCGTCAGTTTGCTGGTGCCATTGAATAGCACTTTCCTCCTGCCTTGCAGCCTGCTGTGAGCCAGGCCCACCTAGCCAATTGTTGTCAGCAATCATATGTCTGTTAACAGTATTAAAAAATTGTCAATCATCACTGTTTAGACTGTCAGTAATCAGTCTCCTAGTGTCCTTGAATTGCATCTCCCTCCTGCCTGCCATTCTTTTGTGCCAGGCCGTCTTGCCAACTATTTACACCAATCCAAATATTTTGTCACAGTATAGTTACTAATTACAATTAAAAAAATATTTATTGTTGATGATCTTAACCCTCAGTTTGCTCGTGCCTTTGAATTGCACTTTTCTACAGCCTTCCAAGCCTGTGTGCCAGGCCTACTTAAAAAATATTTACACTAATCATATTTGTTGTGACAGTATTCTAATAATTAAAAATTAAAATTTTTGGTAATAGTTGCTGTGATTTGAATCGTCAGTTTGCTGGTGCCATTGAATAACACTTTCCTCCTGCCTTGCAGCCTGCTGTGAGACAGGCCCACCTAGCCAATTGTTGTCAGCAATCATATTTCTGTTAACAGTATTGCAAAAATTGTCAATCATCACTGTTTAGACTGTCAGTAATCAGTCTCCTAGTGTCCTTGAAATGCATTTCCCTCCTGCCTGCCATCCTTTTGTGCCAGGCCGTCTTGCCAACTATTTACACCAATCCAAATATTTTGTCACAGTATAGTTACTAATTACAATTAAAAAAATCTTTATTGTTGATGATCTTAACCCTCAGTTTGCTTGTGCCTCTGAATTGCACATTTCTACAGCCTTCCAAGCCTGTGTGCCAGGCCTACTTAAAAAATATTTACACCAATCATATTTGTTGTGACAGTATTCTAATAATTAAAAATTAAAATTTTTGGTAATAGTTGCTGTGATTTGAATCCTCAGTTTGCTGGTGCCATTAAATAGCACTTTCCTCCTGCCTTGCAGCCTGCTGTGAGCCAGGCCCACCTAGCCAATTGTTGTCAGCAATCATATTTCTGTTAACAGTATTGCAAAAATTGTCAATCATCACTGTTTAGACTGTCAGTAATCAGTCTCCTAGTGTCCTTGAATTGCATCTCCCTCCTGCCTGCCATCCTTTTGTGCCAGGCCATCTTGCCAACTATTTACACCAATCCAAATATTTTGTCACAGTATAGTTACTAATTACAATTAAAAAAAATCTTTATTGTTGATGATCTTAACCCTCAGTTTGCTCGTGCCTTTGAATTGCACTTTTCTACAGCCTTCCAAGCCTGTGTGCCAGGCCTACTTAAAAAATATTTACACCAATCATATTTGTTGTGACAGTATTCTAATAATTAAAAATTAAAATTTTTGGTAATAGTTGCTGTGATTTGAATCGTCAGTTTGCTGGTGCCATTGAATAACACTTTCCTCCTGCCTTGCAGCCTGCTGTGAGCCAGGCCCACCTAGCCAATTGTTGTCAGCAATCATATTTCTGTTAACAGTATTGCAAAAATTGTCAATCATCACTGTTTAGACTGTCAGTAATCAGTCTCCTAGTGTCCTTGAATTGCATCTCCCTCCTGCCTGCCATCCTTTTGTGCCAGGCCGTCTTGCCAACTATTTACACCAATCCAAATATTTTGTCACAGTATAGTTACTAATTACAATTAAAAAAAATCTTTATTGTTGATGATCTTAACCCTCAGTTTGCTCGTGCCTTTGAATTGCACTTTTCTACAGCCTTCCAAGCCTGTGTGCCAGGCCTACTTAAAAAATATTTACACCAATCATATTTGTTGTGACAGTATTCTAATAATTAAAAATTAAAATTTTTGGTAATAGTTGCTGTGATTTGAATTGTCAGTTTGCTGGTGCCATTGAATAACACTTTCCTCCTGCCTTGCAGCCTGCTGTGAGCCAGGCCCACCTAGCCAATTGTTGTCAGCAATCATATTTCTGTTAACAGTTTTGCAAAAATTGTCAATTATCACTGTTTAGACTGTCAGTAATCAGTCTCCTAGTGTCCTTAAATTGCATCTCCCTCCTGCCTGCCATCCTTTTGTGCCAGGCCGTCTTGCCAACTATTTACACCAATCCAAATATTTTGTCACAGTATAGTTACTAATTACAATTAAAAAAATCTTTATTGTTGATGATCTTAACCCTCAGTTTGCTTGTGCCTCTGAATTGCACATTTCTACAGCCTTCCAAGCCTGTGTGCCAGGCCTACTTAAAAAATATTTACACCAATCATATTTGTTGTGACAGTATTCTAATAATTAAAAATTAAAATTTTTGGTAATAGTTGCTGTGATTTGATGCCTCAGTTTGCTGGTGCCATTAAATAGCACTTTCCTCCTGCCTTGCAGCCTGCTGTGAGCCAGGCCCACCTAGCCAATTGTTGTCAGCAATCATATTTCTGTTAACAGTCATCTTGCCAACTATTTACACCAATCCAAATATTTTGTCATAGTATAGTTACTAATTACAATTAAAAAAAATCTTTATTGTTGATGATCTTAACCCTCAGTTTGCTCGTGCCTTTGAATTGCACTTTTCTACAGCCTTCCAAGCCTGTGTGCCAGGCCTACTTAAAAAATATTTACACCAATCATATTTGTTGTGACAGTATTCTAATAATTAAAAATTTAAATTTTTGGTAATAGTTGCTGTGATTTGAATTGTCAGTTTGCTGGTGCCATTGAATAACACTTTCCTCCTGCCTTGCAGCCTGCTGTGAGCCAGGCCCACCTAGCCAATTGTTGTCAGCAATCATATTTCTGTTAACAGTATTGCAAAAATTGTCAATCATCACTGTTTAGACTGTCAGTAATCAGTCTCCTAGTGTCCTTGAATTGCATCTCCCTCCTGCCTGCCATCCTTTTGTGCCAGGCCGTCTTGCCAACTATTTACACCAATCCAAATATTTTGTCACAGTATAGTTACTAATTACAATTAAAAAAATCTTTATTGTTGATGAGCTTAACCCTCAGTTTGCTTGTGCCTTTGAATTGCACATTTCTACAGCCTTCCAAGCCTGTGTGCCAGGCCTACTTAAAAAATATTTACACCAATCATATTTGTTGTGACAGTATTCTAATAATTAAAAATTAAAATTTTTGGTAATAGTTGCTGTGATTTGAATCCTCAGTTTGCTGGTGCCATTAAATAGCACTTTCCTCCTGCCTTGCAGCCTGCTGTGAGCCAGGCCCACCTAGCCAATTGTTGTCAGCAATCATATTTCTGTTAACAGTATTGCAAAAATTGTCAATCATCACTGTTTAGACTGTCAGTAATCAGTCTCCTAGTGTCCTTGAATTGCATCTCCCTCCTGCCTGCCATCCTTTTGTGCCAGGCCGTCTTGCCAACTATTTACACCAATCCAAATATTTTGTCACAGTATAGTTACTAATTACAATTAAAAAAAATCTTTATTGTTGATGATCTTAACCCTCAGTTTGCTCGTGCCTTTGAATTGCACTTTTCTACAGCCTTCCAAGCCTGTGTGCCAGGCCTACTTAAAAAATATTTACACCAATCATATTTGTTGTGACAGTATTCTAATAATTAAAAATTAAAATTTTTGGTAATAGTTGCTGTGATTTGAATCGTCAGTTTGCTGGTGCCATTGAATAACACTTTCCTCCTGCCTTGCAGCCTGCTGTGAGCCAGGCCCACCTAGCCAATTGTTGTCAGCAATCATATTTCTGTTAACAGTTTTGCAAAAATTGTCAATTATCACTGTTTAGACTGTCAGTAATCAGTCTCCTAGTGTCCTTAAATTGCATCTCCCTCCTGCCTGCCATCCTTTTGTGCCAGGCCGTCTTGCCAACTATTTACACCAATCCAAATATTTTGTCACAGTATAGTTACTAATTACAATTAAAAAAATCTTTATTGTTGATGATCTTAACCCTCAGTTTGCTCGTGCCTTTGAATTGCACATTTCTACAGCCTTCCAAGCCTGTGTGCCAGGCCTACTTAAAAAATATTTACACCAATCATATTTGTTGTGACAGTATTCTAATAATTAAAAATTTAAATTTTTGGTAATAGTTGCTGTGATTTGAATCGTCAGTTTGCTGGTGCCATTGAATAACACTTTCCTCCTGCCTTGCAGCCTGCTGTGAGCCAGGCCCACCAAGCCAATTGTTGTCAGCAATCATATTTCTGTTAACAGTATTGCAAAAATTGTCAATCATCACTGTTTAGACTGTCAGTAATCAGTCTCCTAGTGTCCTTGAATTGCATCTCCCTCCTGCCTGCCATCCTTTTGTGCCAGGCCGTCTTGCCAACTATTTACACCAATCCTAATTTTTTGTCACAGTATAGTTACTAATTACAATTAAAAAAATCTTTATTGTTGATGATCTTAATCCTCAGTTTGCTCGTGCCCTAGAATAACACTTTTCTACAGCCTTCCAAGCCTGTGTGCCAGGCCTACTTAAAAAATATTTACACCAATCATATTTGTTGTGACAGTATTCTAATAATTAAAAATTAAAATTTTTGGTAATAGTTGCTGTGATTTGATGCCTCAGTTTGCTGGTGCCATTGAATAGCACTTTCCTCCTGCCTTGCAGCCTGCTGTGAGCCAGGCCCACCTAGCCAATTGTTGTCAGCAATCATATTTCTTTTAACAGTATTGCAAAAATTGTCAATCATCACTGTTTTGACTGTCATTAATCAGTCTCCTAGTGTCCTTGAATTGCATCTCCCTCCTGCCTGCCATCCTTTTGTGCTAGGCCGTCTTGCCAACTATTTACACCAATCCAAATTTTTTGTCACAGTATAGTTACTAATTAAAAAAAAAAAAATCTTGATTGTTGATCTTAATCCTCATTTTGCTTGTGCCATTGAATTGCACTTTTCTACTGCCTGCCAGCCTGTGTGCCAGGCCCAACTATCCAATTAGTGCTAGCAATCATATTTCTTTTAACAGTATTGCAAAATTTGTCAATCAACACTGTTTTGACTGTCAATCTGCAGTCTACTAGTTCCCTTGAATTGCATTTTCCTCCTGCCTGCCTGCCTGTGTGCCAGTCCCAACTAGCCAATTAGTGCCACCACTCATATTTATTGTAATAGGATTGGAATTTTTGTTAATCATAACTGTTTTGACTGTGATTCTTCAGTCTCCTAGTACCATTGAATTGCAGTTTCCTTTCTCCCAGCGTGTGTGCCAGACAGGCTCATTTGCCAAATAGTGCCAAACAATCATATTTGTTGCCACATTACTAGTAATATTTCAAAAAATTAACAATTTGTGATTTTTAAAACATCTGTCTTTTTTGTTGTTGTCAGTCTCACAGCGTATACTGTGCCCACTTTCACAGTGCCACCACTCAATTGGTGTAATAGTATTGTTAGTGTCCATTTAAAAAAAAAATGACAGGCAGAGGCAGGCCACCCCGCAGGTTCCGTGGTCGTGGTGCTGTGATTCCTTTAGACCCTACAAATATGCACATTGTTCAGACGCCGGCTGCCAGGGGGGATGCAAAAACTTCTGAGGAGGACCTAGTTGAATGGCTAACACAGGAAACCCAATCTTCTTCAGCTTCCGCTGCTAGTCCTCCTAACCTTGACGCACCATCTAAGTCCAGCTGTGCTTTGGTCTCAAGTGACCAGTGCCACTCCGCCGCTTGTCGCCACCACCAACACTAGCACCTCAGCCGCTTCACTTGATCTGTCACAGGAGTTATTGACACATCATTTTGAAGAAATGAGTGATGCGCAACCATCATTGACAGAGGATGTAGATAATAGTGATCAGTCTCAGTCAGGCAGCATTACCGACATGGAGGTACGGTGTGATGATGATGTTGTACCCGCTGCTGCTTCCTTTCTTGATGTTTCAGATACAAGTGAAGCGGTTGATGATGATGTGTCGGTGGATGTCACGTGGGTGCCTGCTAGAAGAGAAGAAGAAGAGGGGGAAAGTTCAGATGGGGAGACAGAGAGGAGGAGGAGACGATTTGGAAGCACGGGGAGGTCGTCTCAAGGAGCTAGTGGCACAGTCAGACAGCATGCATCGTCACCAGGGGTCAGCCAGACAGCCCGCCGACGCCCATCAACGCATGCTGTTGCCACCACCAGAATGCCATCATCGCAGAGCTCAGCAGTGTGGCATTTTTTTTGTGTGCCTGCCTCTGACAACAGCGATGCCATTTGCAACCTGTGCCAAAAGAAACTGAGTCGTGGGAAGTCCAACAGCCACCTAGGTACAACTGCTTTGCGAAGGCACATGGTCTCCCATCACAAAGGCCGATGGGAAGAACACATGAGTAGAAGCAACACACAAAGTGAAAGCCGCCCTCCTCCTCCTGCTCCAGCATCTTCAGCCACGTCAACCAGTGCTGTCCTTCTTGCCCCCTCTCAACCATCCTGCACTCAGTCTCTCTTACGTAGCAGTTCCTGGTCATCTGCCCACAGTCAAGTGTCTGTCAAGGACATGTTGAGCGTAAGAAGCCAATTTCTCAAAGTGACCCCCTTGCCCGGCGTCTGACAGCTGGCTTGTCTGAACTCTTAGCCCGCCAGCTTTTACCATACAAGCTAGTGGAGTCTGATGCTTTCAAAAAATTTGTATCTATTGGGACATCGCAGTGGAAGGTACCTGGCAGAAATTTCTTTTCACAAAAGGCAATCCCAAACCTGTACTCTGTTGTGAGAAAGGAAGTTATGGCATGTCTGGCACACAGCGTTGGGGCAAGGGTCCATATGACCACTTATAGCTGGTCTGCAAAGCATGGTCAGGGCAGGTATATCACCTACACTGCGCATTGGGTAAACTTGCTGACTTCTGACAAGCATGGAATGCGTGGCTCTGCAGAAGAATTGGTGATACCGCCACGACTTGCAGGCAGGCCTGCTGCTACCTCCTCTACTCCTCCTACTCCATCCTCTTCCATAACCTCTTCCTCGGCTGAGTCCTCTTCAACTTCTGCATCTTGCTCCACATCTATGGCACCCCCCCAGCTCCCCAGGTACTATGCTACATCCCGGGTACGGCAGTGTCACGCCGTCTTGGGGTTGACTTGCCTGAAAGCGGAGAGTCACACCGCACCAGCACTCCTGACCGCCCTGAACGCACAGGTGGATCAGTGGCTGACTCCGCACCAACTGGAGATTGGCAAGGTTGTTTCTGACAATGGAAGTAATTTGGTGGCGGCATTGAAATTGGGCAAGTTGACACATGTGCCGTGCATGGCACATGTGTGTAATCTGATTGTACAACGATTTGTCCATAAGTACCCAGGCTTACAGGACGTCCTGAAGCAGGTCAGGAAGGTGTGTGGCCATTTAAGGTGTTCCTACACGGCCATGGCGCACTTGTCTGATATCCAGCGTCGAAACAACCTGCCAGTGAGGCGCTTGATTTGCGACAGCCCGACACGGTGGAATTCAACACTCCTAATGTTTGACCGCCTGCTCCAACAAGAAAAAGCTGTTAATGAGTATTTGTATGACCGGGGTGCTAGGCCAGCCTCTGGGGAGCTGGGGATATTTTTGCCAAATTACTGGACGCTCATGCGCAATGCCTGTAGGCTCATGCGTCCTTTTGAGGAGGTGACAAACCTTGTCAGTCGCACCGAAGGCACCATCAGCGACATCATACCATTTGTTTTCTTCCTGGAGCATGCCCTGCGAAGAGTGCTGGATCAGGCAGTAGATGAGCGTGAAGAGGAAGCGGGAGAGTTGTGGTGTCCATCACCCCCGCAAACAGCCGAATCAGCATTGCTTGCTGGACCTGCGGCAACGTAGGAAGAGGATTGTGAGGAAGAGGAGTCAGAGGAGGAATGTGGCTTTGGGGAGGATGAGGAGGAGGAAGACCGAGCACAACAGTCATTCCAGGGTGCTCGTTGTTGTCACCTCTCTGTTACCCGTGGTGTTGTACGTGGCTGGGGGGAAGAAGATACCATCAGTGAGATCAGTGAGGAGGAGGAACGCGACATGATTAGCTCAGCATCCAACCTTGTTCAAATGGGTTCTTTCATGCTGTCGTGCCTGTTGAGGGACCCTCGTATAAAAAAGCTGAAGGAGAACGACCTGTACTGGGTGTCCACGCTCCTCGACCCCCGGTATAAGCATAAAGTGCCTGAAATGTTACCAAATTCCCGCAAGTCGGAAAGGATGGAGCATTTTCATCATAAATTAAAAACTATGCTTTACACAGCGTATAAGGGTGATGTCACAGCACCACGGGAATGTAACAGGGGAAGAGATGAAATTAATGCTCCTCCTCCCACGACCACGGCGCTTTCCTGACGTCTTGTTGATAGAGGACATGCGTACCTTTTTAACTCCCATGCACCATCAGAGCCTTTCGGGATCCAGCCTTAGAGAAAGACTCAACCGACAGGTAGCAGACTACCTAGCTTTAACTGCGGATCTCGACACTCTCAGGAGCGATGGACCCCTTGACTACTGGGTGTGCAGGCTGGACTTGTGGCCTGAGCTATCCCAATTTGCAATGGAACTTCTGGTCTGCCCCACTTCAAGTGTCCTGTCCGAAAGGACTTTTAGTGCAGCAGGAGGTTTTGTCACTGAGAAGAGAAGTCGCCTAGGTAAAAAAAAGCCTTGACTATCTCACTTTTATAAAAATGAATGAAGGCTGGATCCCGAAGGGACTGACATTGGGCGATACATTTGAATAAAAAACTACTGATGATGATATGAGCTGCCTTGGGCTACAACTGGTACACAGGCTGGCCTTTTTTTTTTGGTTATAAAGACGGAGGACTTGCTTGACTTATCCGCCAACAACTAGTGTTCAAGCCACAAGCTTTTAGGGCACTTTATAAATGTGTTACAAACATCGATTTTTCTTGCCGCTGCTACAGCAGTTGCTCCAACAATACCACAATTTTTCAGTCATTTGTACATTCCTAATTTTTCTGGCCTCTGCTGCATCTCTGTGGGTACAAAACTCAAATAAAAAAAATAATGCACATAACACTAGTGATTAAACTGTTATGAATTGTACAACTTTACACACCACTCATATCCGGTGTACCATTCAATTGAACGCAAAATGCAACAAATTTGAAAGAATAGGACCGACCAAGCATCTTTATCCGTCTCTTGGTTGCTCTAAATTATCTCCGTGTTCCATCTATGACATACCTGTACTCTATTGTGCAAAAAGGTGGCATATGTTGTGTTTCATGCTGTTGTGCCTGTTGCGGGTCGTGGCCCATGATATAAAAAGGCTGAAGGAGAACGACCTGTAGTAATGGGTGCCCCATCCAGTTTTTAGAAAAATGTTCCTGGTTCCTCTCAATTATCTTTGGGTTTCTAAAATGAATGCCATACCTGTACTCGCTTGTGCAAAAGGATGGCATATGTGGTGGTGTTTCCTGCAGTTGTTTCTGTTGAGGGTGCTGGACCCTCTTATAAAAAAGCTGAAGGAGAATGACCTGGAGTGGGAGTCCAAGCATGGTTTTTGGTGCTATTTCACTTTTACAAACAATTATCTGTGGGTTTCACAAATCAATGCCGTACTAGTACTCTATTGTTCCAAAGTATGCCATTTGTTCTCTTTCCTGCTGGTATTTTGTTTGAGGGTCCTGGACACTCTTATAAAAAGGCCTAAGGTGAAAGAGGTGTACTGGGTGTCCACTCTTTTTTATTTTCTATTTCTCATTTGACCAAAATTATCTCTGGTTTTGTAAAATCAATGCTGTACCTGTACTCTATTGTTCAAAAGGATGCCATACGTCCTCTTTCCTGCTGGTGTTTTTTTTGAGGGTCCAGGACCCTCTTATAAAAAGGCCTAAGGAGAAAGAGGTGTACTGGCTGTCCATCTAATCATTTTTTTATTCAAATTTACATTTTAAAAAAAATTTCTATGGGTTTCTAAAATCTATGCCTTTCCTGTACTCTATTGTTCAAAAGTATGCCATATGTCATCTTTCCTGCTGGTTTTTTGTTTGAGGGTCCTGGACCCTCTTATAAAAAGGCCATATGGATAAAGAATTGTACTGGGTGTCCATCCAATCATTTTTTTTTATTAAAATTCACGGTTGCAACAAATTATCTCCGGGTTTCTAAAATCAATGCCTTTCCTATAATCTTTTTTTCACAAAGGATGCCATATGTCCTCTTTCCTACTGCTGGTTTTGTTGAGTGTCCTGGAGCCTCTGCTAAAAAGGCCTAAGGATAAAGAAGTGTACTGGGTGTCTATTCAATGTTTTTTTAGATTTCACGTTTGTAACAAATTTTTTCTGTCTTTCAAAAATCAATGCCTTTCCTGTAATCTATTTTCAAAAGGATGCCATATGTCCTCTTTCATGCTGTTCTTTCTGTTGAGGCTCCGGGACACTCTTCTAAAAAGGCCTAAGGATAAATAAGTGTACTGGGTGTATAATCTATTTTTTTTTTAGATTTCACGGTTGCAACTAATGATCTCTGTGTTTCTAAAATCAATGCCTTTCCTGTAATCTAATTTTCTAAAGGATGCCATATGTCCTATTTCATGCTGCTGGTTTTGTGGAGGGTCCTGGAGCCTCTGCTAAAAAGGCCTAAGGATAAATAAGTGTACTTGGTGTATAATAGAAGTTTTTTGTGATTTCACGGTTGCAACTAATGATCTCTGTGTTTCTAAAATCAATGCCTTTCCTGTAATCTAATTTTCTAAAGGATACCATATGTCCTCTTTCATGCTGCTGGTTTTGTGGAGGGTCCTGGAGCCTCTGCTAAAAAGGCCTAAGGATAAAGAAGTGTACTTGGTGTATAATCAAAGTTTTTTGTGATTTCACGGTTGCAACTAATGATCTCTTTGTTTCTAAAATCAATGCCTTTCCTGTAATCTAATTTTCTAAAGGATGCCATATGTCCTCTTTCATGCTGCTGGTTTTGTGGAGGGTCCTGGAGCCTCTGCTAAAAAGGCCTAAGGATAAAGAAGTGTACTTGGTGTATAATCAAAGTTTTTTGTGATTTCACGGTTGCAACTAATGATCTCTGTGTTTCTAAAATCAATGCCTTTCCTGTAATCTAATTTTCTAAAGGATGCCATATGTCCTCTTTCATGCTGCTGGTTTTGTGGAGGGTCCTGGAGCCTCTGCCAAAAAGGCCTAAGGATAAATAAGTGTACTTGGTGTATAATCGAAGTTTTTTGTGATTTCACGGTTGCAACTAATGATCTCTGTGTTTCTAAAATCAATGCCTTTCCTGTAATCTAATTTTCTAAAGTATACCATATGTCCTCTGTCATGCTGCTGGTTTTGTGGAGGGTCCTGGAGCCTCTGCTAAAAAGGCCTAAGGATAAATAAGTGTACTTGGTGTATAATCAAAGTTTTTTGTGATTTCACGGTTGCAACTAATGATCTCTGTGTTTCTAAAATCAATGCCTTTCCTGTAATCTAATTTTCTAAAGGATGCCATATGTCCTCTTTCATGCTGCTGTTTTTGTGGAGGGTCCTGGAGCCTCTGCTAAAAAGGCCTAAGGATAAATAAGTATACTTGGTGTATAATCGAAGTTTTTTGTGATTTCACGGTTGCAACTAATGATCTCTGTGTTTCTAAAATCAATGCCTTTCCTGTAATCTAATTTTCTAAAGGATGCCATATGTCCTCTTTCAAGCTGCTGGTTTTGTGGAGGGCCCTGGAGCCTCTGCTAAAAAGGCCTAAGGATAAAGAAGTGTACTGGGTGTCTAATCAATGTTTTTTTCGATTTACCGTTTGCAACTAATGATCTCTGTGTTTCTGAAATCAATGCCTTTCCTATAATCATTTTTTTCAAGAGGATGCCATATGTCCTCTTTCCTGCTGCTGGTTTTGTCGAGGGTCCTGGAGCCTCTGCTGCACATAATAAAGAAAAAAAAAAATAATTTAACTTGACTTAATAACTGAATCATGACTTCAGGAGTCAGGTGTGGTCGTAGGTAGTGGTTGTTGTTAGCAGATTATTTTTATTGCAAATTGCAAGTGCCACAGTGTGCATAAAATGTGCGTCACTAGTCCAAATTTAAATTTTTTTTTTTCATTCTGGATTAGTTTGGGGTACGGCGCAATATTGGAAAGGCAAAAAACAGGTCTCGGTACCCGTTGATATAAGGGGTGACTACTAGTGCTTTTACCAGGCTCCTCTTGGATAGCCCCAGAAAGTGTGAGTATGAATCCCAAAAAGAAAATTAAATTAAGGTTGAAAAATTACTCCTAAGTAAATTGTAAGACCTGGAGCTCCTCAAACACACGTCCTACCGCAACAGGTATAGGCTCCGCCCACCCAAATCTTACCTTTTTAATGCCAATTGATATTGCCACAGCTGGAATAACAGTAACTAACATGTGCGTCCCCACAGCCAGTCTCCGAATCTATTGTCGGATGTATACAAAAACAACAATAAAGTATTCCTTTTGGGGCGCAAAGAGGTGGCTACCGGAACACTCCAGGAACTTCACAAGAGTGGCTGTATTGTGTTTCTGGTGATGTTTGAGACATCTGTGTAGTGTACAGGGAGGGCAAAAATCGTCTCCATCTCTGTGCACCAAAGGACATGACGTCCTTGTCATCCATAAGCACATGAAATTGCTGGCATTTTTGTTGCATCAAGAAGTTCATTTTTTGTGGTGATAGATAGTACAGAATTAAATAAACTTTGGTTTCCTACCATACTCAATACAATCTTGTATTTCAAAAATCGTACTTGCTGTGGGAAACAGTGGCCTGTCCATACCAGGAAGATGATTTAGACAGAAGTAACGAGCTCTGCTTGCAGGTGACACATGTTTATCGTCAATCATCAAAGGGGTTGCGTGCAGAATATGGCTGATGGCCCCTTATTCACATGTTTGTCCAGAGCCACAACATTTGCAAACAGCCAGAAGAAAGGTCATTTCTCACCAGCCTTAAGTAGAGCTTCATTTACCAAATGCTGATATTCAAAAAAATAGACAAACAGTGCCTTAAATAACACATTTGCGATATGGATTCACCAGAGCAAGGTCATTGCAAGTACTAAGTTCCCACGATAACAAAATTAAAATGCCACAACTATGCAATCTTCACCTTCAGATTATTATTGTCACACTCCATTGTACTCCTATGCCCAGCTCCCTGCTCTTGTTTTTGTTGAGGGTCCTGGAGCCTCTGCTGAAAAGGCCTATGGATAATAAAGTGTACTGGGTGTCTGTTCAATGTTTTTTTTTATTTCCCGGTTGCAAGTAATTATCTCAGTGTTTCTAAAATCAATGCCTTTCCTGTAATCTATAATTCAAAAAGATTGACATATGTCCTCTTTCATGCTGTTGTTTCAGTTGCAGCTCCGGGACCCTCATATTAACAAGGCCTGAGGATAAATAAGTGTAACCGGTGTCTAATGAATGCTTTTTTCTATTACACGGGTCATATAAATGATCTGTGGGTTTCTAAAATCAATTCCTTTACTGTAATCTTTTATTCAAAAGGATGACATATCTCCTCTTTCATGCTGTTGTTTCGGTTGAGGCTCCGGGACCCTCATATTAAAAAGGCCTGAGCATAAATAAGTGTCACGGCTGTCTAATCAATGTTTTTTTCTAATTTCACGGTTGCAAATAATGATCTGTGGGTTTCTAAAATCAATGCCTTTACTGTAATCTTTTATTCAAAAGGATGACATATCTCCTCTTTCATGCTGTTGTTTCGGTTGAGGCTCCGGGACCCTCGTATTAAAAAGGCCTGAGCATAAATAAGTGTGACGGGTGTGTAATCAATTTTTTTTTCTAAATTCACGGTTGCAAATAATGATCTGTGGGTTTCTAAAATCAATGCCTTTACTGTAATCTTTTATTCAAAAGGATGACATATCTCCTCTTTCATGCTGTTGTTTCGGTTGAGGCTCCGGGACCCTCGTATTAAAAAGGCCTGAGCATAAATAAGTGTCACGGCTGTCTAATCAATGTTTTTTTCTAACTTCACGGTTGCAAATAATGATCTGTGGGTTTCTAAAATCAATGCCTTTACTGTAATCTTTTATTCAAAAGGATGACATATCTCCTCTTTCATGCTGTTGTTTAGGTTGAGGCTCCGGGACCCTCGTATTAAAAAGGCCTGAGCATAAATAAGTGTGACGGGTGTGTAATCAATTTTTTTCTCTAAATTCACGGTTGCAAATAATGATCTGTGGGTTTCTAAAATCAATGCCTTTACTGTAATCTTTTATTCAAAAGGATGACAGTACTACCAAAAAACAGCCAATGAAGGGCCTTAGGAAGACTGAGCCAAGGTTGGATTGTAGTATTTGGTTAGGATAATCATGATGGCCATGTAGACCACCACCACCGAGAGTCCTGGAAGTAACAGGGATGATGAGATGAAAGAGCTAAGAATAGTAGAACTTGAAACAACAGAGTTAGCCATGGGTTTTAGTGCAAAACCGCTTGGCTTTTTTTTGCCTTTAGGTGCGGCTATTCATGCAGGCCATATAGAGCTGAAAACATTCAATGTCGTATCAGCTATTAAACTAATAAGAACAGTACTACCAAAATACAGCCAATGAAGGGCCTTAGGAAGACTGGGCCAAGGTTGGATTGTAGTATTTGGTTAGGCTAATCCTGATGGCCATGTAGACCACCACCACCGAGAGTCCTGGAAGTAACAGGGATGATGAGATGAAAGAGCTAAGAATAGTAGAACTTGAAACAACAGAGTTAGCCATGGGTGTTAGTGCAAAACCGCTTGGCTTTTTTTTTGCCTTTGGGTGCGGCTATTCATGCAGGCCATATAGAGCTGAAAACATTCGGTGTCGTATCAGCTATTAAACTAATAAGAACAGTACTACCAAAATACAGCCAATGAAGGGCCTTAGGAAGACTGGGCCAAGGTTGGATTGTAGTATTTGGTTAGGCTAATCATGATGGCCATGTAGACCACCACCACCGAGAGTCCTGGAAGTAACAGGGATGATGAGATGAAAGAGCTAAGAATAGTAGAACTTGAAACAACAGAGTTAGCCATGGGTGTTATTGCAAAACCGCTTGGCTTTTTTTTGGCTTTGGGTGCGGCTATTCATGCAGGCCATATAGAGCTGAAAACATTCGGTGTCGTATCAGCTATTAAACTAATAAGAACAGTACTACCAACATACAGCCAATGAAGGGCATTAGGAAGACTGGGCCAAGGTTGGATTGTAGTATTTGGTTAGGCTAATCCTGATGGCCATGTAGACCACCACCACCGAGAGTCCTGGAAGTAACAGGGATGATGAGATGAAAGAGCTAAGAATAGTAGAACTTGAAACAACAGAGTTAGCCATGGGTGTTAGTGCAAAACCGCTTGGCTTTTTTTTGGCTTTGGGTGCGGCTATTCATGCAGGCCATATAGAGCTGAAAACATTCGGTTTCGTATCAGCTATTAAACTAATAAGAACAGTACTACCAAAATACAGCCAATGAAGGGCCTTAGGAAGACTGGGCCAAGGTTGGATTGTAGTATTTGGTTAGGCTAATCCTGATGGCCATGTAGACCACCACCACCGAGAGTCCTGGAAGTAACAGGGATGATGAGATGAAAGAGCTAAGAACAGTAGAACTTGAAACAACAGAGTTAGCCAGGGGTGTTAGTGCAAAACCGCTTGGCTTTTTTTTGGCTTTGGGTGCTGCTATTCATGCAGGCCATATAGAGCTGAAAACATTCGGTGTCGTATCAGCTATTAAACTAATAAGAACAGTACTACCAAAATACAGCCAATGAAGGGCCTTAGGAAGACTGGGCCAAGGTTTGATTGTAGTATTTTGTTAGGCTAATAATGATGGCCATGTAGACCACCACCACCGAGAGTCATGGAAGTAACAGGGATGATGAGATGAAAGAGCTAAGAATAGTAGAACTTGAAACAACAGAGTTAGCCATGGGTGTTAGTGCAAAACCGCTTGGGTTATTTTTGGCTTTGGGTGCGGCTATTCATGCAGGCCATATAGAGCTGACAACATTCGGTGTCGTATCAGCTATTAAACTAATAAGAACAGTACTACCAAAATACAGCCAATGAAGGGCCTTAGGAAGACTGGGCCAAGGTTGGATTGTAGTATTTGGTTAGGCTAATCATGATGGCCATGTAGACCACCACCACCGAGAGTCCTGGAAGTAACAGGGATGATGAGATGAAAGAGCTAAGAATAGTAGAACTTGAAACAACAGAGTTAGCCATGGGTGTTAGTGCAAAACCGCTTGGGTTTTTTTTGGCTTTGGGTGCGGCTATTCATGCAGGCCATATAGAGCTGACAACATTCGGTGTCGTATCAGCTATTAAACTAATAAGAACAGTACTACCAAAATACAGCCAATGAAGGGCCTTAGGAAGACTGGGCCAAGGTTGGATTGTAGTATTTGGTTAGGCTAATCCTGATGGCCATGTAGACCACCACCACCGAGAGTCCTGGAAGTAACAGGGATGATGAGATGAAAGAGCTAAGAACAGTAGAACTTGAAACAACAGAGTTAGCCATGGGTGTTAGTGCAAAACCGCTTGGCTTTTTTTTGGCTTTGGGTGCGGCTATTCATGCAGGCCATATAGAGCTGAAAACATTCGGTGTCGTATCAGCTATTAAACTAATAAGAACAGTACTACCAAAATACAGCCAATGAAGGGCCTTAGGAAGACTGGGCCAAGGTTGGATTGTAGTATTTGGTTAGGCTAATAATGATGGCCATGTAGACCACCACCACCGAGAGTCATGGAAGTAACAGGGATGATGAGATGAAAGAGCTAAGAATAGTAGAACTTGAAACAACAGAGTTAGCCATGGGTGTTAGTGCAAAACCGCTTGGCTTTTTTTTGGCTTTGGGTGCGGCTATTCATGCAGGCCATATAGAGCTGAAAACATTCGGTGTCGTATCAGCTATCAAACTAATAAGAACAGTACTACCAAAATACAGCCAATGAAGGGCCTTAGGAAGACTGGGCCAAGGTTGGATTGTAGTATTTGGTTAGGCTAATAATGATGGCCATGTAGACCACCACCACCGAGAGTCCTGGAAGTAACAGGGATGATGAGATGAAAGAGCTAAGAATAGTAGAACTTGAAACAACAGAGTTAGCCATGGGTGTTAGTGCAAAACCGCTTGGGTTTTTTTTGGCTTTGGGTGCGGCTATTCATGCAGGCCATATAGAGCTGACAACATTCGGTGTCGTATCAGCTATTAAACTAATAAGAACAGTACTACCAAAATACAGCCAATGAAGGGCCTTAGGAAGACTGGGCCAAGGTTGGATTGTAGTATTTGGTTAGGCTAATCCTGATGGCCATGTAGACCACTACCACCGAGAGTCCTGGAAGTAACAGGGATGATGAGATGAAAGAGCTAAGAACAGTAGAACTTGAAACAACAGAGTTAGCCATGGGTGTTAGTGCAAAACCGCTTGGCTTTTTTTTGGCTTTGGGTGCGGCTATTCATGCAGGCCATATAGAGCTGAAAACATTCGATGTCGTATCAGCTATTAAACTAATAAGAACAGTACTACCAAAATACAGCCAATGA
This sequence comes from Bombina bombina, assembly GCF_027579735.1. NCBI lineage: Eukaryota > Metazoa > Chordata > Amphibia > Anura > Bombinatoridae > Bombina > Bombina bombina. The sequence continues at coordinate 114,047,407 of NC_069499.1, read as the reverse complement.
AGGGCCTTAGGAAGACTGGGCCAAGGTTGGATTGTAGTATTTGGTTAGGCTAATCCTGATGGCCATGTAGACCACCACCACCGAGAGTCCTGGAAGTAACAGGGATGATGAGATGAAAGAGCTAAGAATAGTAGAACTTGAAACAACAGAGTTAGCCATGGGTGTTAGTGCAAAACCGCTTGGCTTTTTTTTTGCCTTTGGGTGCGGCTATTCATGCAGGCCATATAGAGCTGAAAACATTCGGTGTCGTATCAGCTATTAAACTAATAAGAACAGTACTACCAACATACAGCCAATGAAGGGCCTTAGGAAGACTGGGCAAAGGTTGGATTGTAGTATTTGGTTAGGCTAATCCTGATGGCCATGTAGACCACCACCACCGAGAGTCCTGGAAGTAACAGGGATGATGAGATGAAAGAGCTAAGAATAGTAGAACTTGAAACAACAGAGTTAGCCATGGGTGTTAGTGCAAAACCGCTTGGCTTTTTTTTGGCTTTGGGTGCGGCTATTCATGCAGGCCACATAGAGCTGAAAACATTCGGTGTCGTATCAGCTATTAAACTAATAAGAACAGTACTACCAAAATACAGCCAATGAAGGGCCTTAGGAAGACTGGGCCAAGGTTGGATTGTAGTATTTGGTTAGGCTAATCCTGATGGCCATGTAGACCACCACCACCGAGAGTCCTGGAAGTAACAGGGATGATGAGATGAAAGAACTAAGAACAGTAGAACTTGAAACAACAGAGTTAGCCAGGGGTGTTAGTGCAAAACCGCTTGGCTTTTTTTTGGCTTTGGGTGCGGCTATTCATGCAGGCCATATAGAGCTGAAAACATTCGGTGTCGTATCAGCTATTAAACTAATAAGAACAGTACTACCAAAATACAGCCAATGAAGGGCCTTAGGAAGACTGGGCCAAGGTTGGATTGTAGTATTTGGATAGGCTAATAATGATGGCCATGTAGACCACCACCACCGAGAGTCATGGAAGTAACAGGGATGATGAGATGAAAGAGCTAAGAATAGTAGAACTTGAAACAACAGAGTTAGCCATGGGTGTTAGTGCAAAACCGCTTGGGTTTTTTTTGGCTTTGGGTGCGGCTATTCATGCAGGCCATATAGAGCTGACAACATTCGGTGTCGTATCAGCTATTAAACTAATAAGAACAGTACTACCAAAATACAGCCAATGAAGGGCCTTAGGAAGACTGGGCCAAGGTTGGATTGTAGTATTTGGTTAGGCTAATCATGATGGCCATGTAGACCACCACCACCGAGAGTCCTGGAAGTAACAGGGATGATGAGATGAAAGAGCTAAGAATAGTAGAACTTGAAACAACAGAGTTAGCCATGGGTGTTAGTGCAAAACCGCTTGGCTTTTTTTTGGCTTTGGGTGCGGCTATTCATGCAGGCCATATAGAGCTGACAACATTCGGTGTCGTATCAGCTATTAAACTAATAAGAACAGTACTACCAAAATACAGCCAATGAAGGGCCTTAGGAAGACTGGGCCAAGGTTGGATTGTAGTATTTGGTTAGGCTAATCCTGATGGCCATGTAGACCACCACCACCGAGAGTCCTGGAAGTAACAGGGATGATGAGATGAAAGAGCTAAGAACAGTAGAACTTGAAACAACAGAGTTAGCCATGGGTGTTAGTGCAAAACCGCTTGGCTTTTTTTTGGCTTTGGGTGCGGCTATTCATGCAGGCCATATAGAGCTGAAAACATTCGGTGTCGTATCAGCTATTAAACTAATAAGAACAGTACTACCAAAATACAGCCAATGAAGGGCCTTAGGAAGACTGGGCCAAGGTTGTATTGTAGTATTTGGTTAGGCTAATCATGATGGCCATGTAGACCACCACCACCGAGAGTCATGGAAGTAACAGGGATGATGAGATGAAAGAGCTAAGAATAGTAGAACTTGAAACAACAGAGTTAGCCATGGGTGTTAGTGCAAAACCGCTTGGGTTTTTTTTGGCTTTGGGTGCGGCTATTCATGCAGGCCATATAGAGCTGACAACATTCGGTGTCGTATCAGCTATTAAACTAATAAGAACAGTACTACCAAAATACAGCCAATGAAGGGCCTTAGGAAGACTGGGCCAAGGTTGGATTGTAGTATTTGGTTAGGCTAATCCTGATGGCCATGTAGACCACCACCACCGAGAGTCCTGGAAGTAACAGGGATGATGAGATGAAAGAGCTAAGAACAGTAGAACTTGAAACAACAGAGTTAGCCATGGGTGTTAGTGCAAAACCGCTTGGCTTTTTTTGGCTTTGGGTGCGGCTATTCATGCAGGCCATATAGAGCTGAAAACATTCGGTTTCGTATCAGCTATTAAACTAATAAGAACAGTACTACCAAAATACAGCCAATGAAGGGCCTTAGGAAGACTGGGCCAAGGTTGGATTGTAGTATTTGGTTAGGCTAATAATGATGGCCATGTAGACCACCACCACCGAGAGTCCTGGAAGTAACAGGGATGATGAGATGAAAGAGCTAAGAATAGTAGAACTTGAAACAACAGAGTTAGCCATGGGTGTTAGTGCAAAACCGCTTGGCTTTTTTTTGGCTTTGGGTGCGGCTATTCATGCAGGCCATATAGAGCTGACAACATTCGGTGTCGTATCAGCTATTAAACTAATAAGAACAGTACTACCAAAATACAGCCAATGAAGGACCTTAGGAAGACTGGGCCAAGGTTGGATTGTAGTATTTGGTTAGGCTAATCCTGATGGCCATGTAGACCACCACCACTGAGAGTCCTGGAAGTAACAGGGATGATGAGATGAAAGAGCTAAGAACAGTAGAACTTGAAACAACAGAGTTAGCCATGGGTGTTAGTGCAAAACCGCTTGGCTTTTTTTTGGCTTTGGGTGCGGCTATTCATGCAGGTCATATAGAGCTGAAAACATTCGATGTCGTATCAGCTATTAAACTAATAAGAACAGTACTACCAAAATACAGCCAATGAAGGGCCTTAGGAAGACTGGGCCAAGGTTGGATTGTAGTATTTGGTTAGGCTAATCCTGATGGCCATGTAGACCACCACCACCGAGAGTCCTGGAAGTAACAGGGATGATGAGATGAAAGAGCTAAGAATAGTAGAACTTGAAACAACAGAGTTAGCCATAGGTGTTAGTGCAAAACCGCTTGGCTTTTTTTTTGCCTTTGGGTGCGGCTATTCATGCAGGCCATATAGAGCTGAAAACATTCGGTGTCGTATCAGCTATTAAACTAATAAGAACAGTACTACCAAAATACAGCCAATGAAGGGCCTTAGGAAGACTGGGCCAAGGTTGGATTGTAGTATTTGGTTAGGCTAATCATGATGGCCATGTAGACCACCACCACCGAGAGTCCTGGAAGTAACAGGGATGATGAGATGAAAGAGCTAAGAATAGTAGAACTTGAAACAACAGAGTTAGCCATGGGTGTTAGTGCAAAACCGCTTGGCTTTTTTTTGGCTTTGGGTGCGGCAATTCATGCAGGCCATATAGAGCTGAAAACATTCGGTGTCGTATCAGCTATTAAACTAATAAGAACAGTACTACCAACATACAGCCAATGAAGGGCCTTAGGAAGACTGGGCCAAGGTTGGATTGTAGTATTTGGTTAGGCTAATCCTGATGGCCATGTAGACCACCACCACCGAGAGTCCTGGAAGTAACAGGGATGATGAGATGAAAGAGCTAAGAATAGTAGAACTTGAAACAACAGAGTTAGCCATGGGTGTTAGTGCAAAACCGCTTGGCTTTTTTTTGGCTTTGGGTGCGGCTATTCATGCAGGCCATATAGAGCTGAAAACATTCGATGTCGTATCAGCTATTAAACTAATAAGAACAGTACTACCAAAATACAGCAAATGAAGGGCCTTAGGAAGACTGGGCCAAGGTTGGATTGTAGTATTTGGTTAGGCTAATCCTGATGGCCATGTAGACCACAACCACCGAGAGTCCTGGAAGTAACAGGGATGATGAGATGAAAGAGCTTAGAATAGTAGAACTTGAAACAACAGAGTTAGCCATGGGTGTTAGTGCAAAACCGCTTGGCTTTTTTTTTGCCTTTGGGTGCGGCTATTCATGCAGGCCATATAGAGCTGAAAACATTCGGTGTCGTATCAGCTATTAAACTAATAAGAACAGTACTACCAACATACAGCCAATGAAGGGCCTTAGGAAGACTGGGCCAAGGTTGGATTGTAGTATTTGGTTAGGCTAATCCTGATGGCCATGTAGACCACCACCACCGAGAGTCCTGGAAGTAACAGGGATGATGAGATGAAAGAGCTAAGAATAGTAGAACTTGAAACAACAGAGTTAGCCATGGGTGTTAGTGCAAAACCGCTTGGCTTTTTTTTGGCTTTGGGTGCGGCTATTCATGCAGGCCATATAGAGCTGAAAACATTCGGTGTCGTATCAGCTATTAAACTAATAAGAACAGTACTACCAAAATACAGCCAATGAAGGGCCTTAGGAAGACTGGGCCAAGGTTGGATTGTAGTATTTGGTTAGGCTAATCCTGATGGCCATGTAGACCACCACCACCGAGAGTCCTGGAAGTAACAGGGATGATGAGATGAAAGAGCTAAGAACAGTAGAACTTCAAACAACAGAGTTAGCCAGGGGTGTTAGTGCAAAACCGCTTGGCTTTTTTTTGGCTTTGGGTGCGGCTATTCATGCAGGCCATATAGAGCTGAAAACATTCGGTGTCGTATCAGCTATTAAACTAATAAGAACAGTACTACCAAAATACAGCCAATGAAGGGCCTTAGGAAGACTGGGCCAAGGTTGGATTGTAGTATTTGGTTAGGCTAATAATGATGGCCATGTAGACCACCACCACCGAGAGTCATGGAAGTAACAGGGATGATGAGATGAAAGAGCTAAGAATAGTAGAACTTGAAACAACAGAGTTAGCCATGGGTGTTAGTGCAAAACCGCTTGGCTTTTTTTTGGCTTTGGGTGCGGCTATTCATGCAGGCCATATAGAGCTGACAACATTCGGTGTCGTATCAGCTATTAAACTAATAAGAACAGTACTACCAAAATACAGCCAATGAAGGGCCTTAGGAAGACTGGGCCAAGGTTGGATTGTAGTATTTGGTTAGGCTAATCATGATGGCCATGTAGACCACCACCACCGAGAGTCCTGGAAGTAACAGGGATGATGAGATGAAAGAGCTAAGAATAGTAGAACTTGAAACAACAGAGTTAGCCATGGGTGTTAGTGCAAAACCGCTTGGCTTTTTTTTGGCTTTGGGTGCGGCTATTCATGCAGGCCATATAGAGCTGACAACATTCGGTGTCGTATCAGCTATTAAACTAATAAGAACAGTACTACCAAAATACAGCCAATGAAGGGCCTTAGGAAGACTGGGCCAAGGTTGGATTGTAGTATTTGGTTAGGCTAATCCTGATGGCCATGTAGACCACCACCACCGAGAGTCCTGGAAGTAACAGGGATGATGAGATGAAAGAGCTAAGAACAGTAGAACTTGAAACAACAGAGTTAGCCATGGGTGTTAGTGCAAAACCGCTTGGCTTTTTTTTGGCTTTGGGTGCGGCTATTCATGCAGGCCATATAGAGCTGAAAACATTCGATGTCGTATCAGCTATTAAACTAATAAGAACAGTACTACCAAAATACAGCCAATGAAGGGCCTTAGGAAGACTGGGCCAAGGTTGGATTGTAGTATTTGGTTAGGCTAATCCTGATGGCCATGTAGACCACCACCACCGAGAGTCCTGGAAGTAACAGGGATGATGAGATGAAAGAGCTAAGAATAGTAGAACTTGAAACAACAGAGTTAGCCATGGGTGTTAGTGCAAAACCGCTTGGCTTTTTTTTGGCTTTGGGTGCGGCTATTCATGCAGGCCATATAGAGCTGAAAACATTCGGTGTCGTATCAGCTATTAAACTAATAAGAACAGTACTACCAACATACAGCCAATGAAGGGCCTTAGGAAGACTGGGCCAAGGTTGGATTGTAGTATTTGGTTAGGCTAATCCTGATGGCCATGTAGACCACCACCACCGAGAGTCCTGGAAGTAACAGGGATGATGAGATGAAAGAGCTAAGAATAGTAGAACTTGAAACAACAGAGTTAGCCATGGGTGTTAGTGCAAAACCGCTTGGCTTTTTTTTGGCTTTGGGTGTGGCTATTCATGCAGGCCATATAGAGCTGAAAACATTCGGTGTCGTATCAGCTATTAAACTAATAAGAACAGTACTACCAAAATACAGCCAATGAAGGGCCTTAGGAAGACTGGGCCAAGGTTGGATTGTAGTATTTGGTTAGGCTAATCCTGATGGCCATGTAGACCACCACCACCGAGAGTCCTGGAAGTAACAGGGATGATGAGATGAAAGAGCTAAGAACAGTAGAACTTGAAACAACAGAGTTAGCCAGGGGTGTTATTGCAAAACCGCTTGGCTTTTTTTTGGCTTTGGGTGCGGCTATTCATGCAGGCCATATAGAGCTGAAAACATTCGGTGTCGTATCAGCTATTAAACTAATAAGAACAGTACTACCAAAATACAGCCAATGAAGGGCCTTAGGAAGACTGGGCCAAGGTTGGATTGTAGTATTTGGTTAGGCTAATAATGATGGCCATGTAGACCACCACCACCGAGAGTCATGGAAGTAACAGGGATGATGAGATGAAAGAGCTAAGAATAGTAGAACTTGAAACAACAGAGTTAGCCATGGGTGTTAGTGCAAAACCGCTTGGGTTTTTTTTGGCTTTGGGTGCGGCTATTCATGCAGGCCATATAGAGCTGACAACATTCGGTGTCGTATCAGCTATTAAACTAATAAGAACAGTACTACCAAAATACAGCCAATGAAGGGCCTTAGGAAGACTGGGCCAAGGTTGGATTGTAGTATTTGGTTAGGCTAATCATGATGGCCATGTAGACCACCACCACCGAGAGTCCTGGAAGTAACAGGGATGATGAGATGAAAGAGCTAAGAATAGTAGAACTTGAAACAACAGAGTTAGCCATGGGTGTTAGTGCAAAACCGCTTGGCTTTTTTTTGGCTTTGGGTGCGGCTATTCATGCAGGCCATATAGAGCTGACAACATTCGGTGTCGTATCAGCTATTAAACTAATAAGAACAGTACTACCAAAATACAGCCAATGAAGGGCCTTAGGAAGACTGGGCCAAGGTTGGATTGTAGTATTTGGTTAGGCTAATCCTGATGGCCATGTAGACCACCACCACCGAGAGTCTTGGAAGTAACAGGGATGATGAGATTAAAGAGCTAAGAACAGTAGAACTTGAAACAACAGAGTTAGCCATGGGTGTTAGTGCAAAACCGCTTGGCTTTTTTTTGGCTTTGGGTGCGGCTATTCATGCAGGCCATATAGAGCTGAAAACATTCGGTGTCGTATCAGCTATTAAACTAATAAGAACAGTACTACCAAAATACAGCCAATGAAGGGCCTTAGGAAGACTGGGCCAAGGTTGGATTGTAGTATTTGGTTAGGCTAATAATGATGGCCATGTAGACCACCACCACCGAGAGTCATGGAAGTAACAGGGATGATGAGATGAAAGAGCTAAGAATAGTAGAACTTGAAACAACAGAGTTAGCCATGGGTGTTAGTGCAAAACCGCTTGGCTTTTTTTTGGCTTTGGGTGCGGCTATTCATGCAGGCCATATAGAGCTGAAAACATTCGGTGTCGTATCAGCTATTAAACTAATAAGAACAGTACTACCAAAATACAGCCAATGAAGGGCCTTAGGAAGACTGGGCCAAGGTTGGATTGTAGTATTTGGTTAGGCTAATAATGATGGCCATGTAGACCACCACCACCGAGAGTCCTGGAAGTAACAGGGATGATGAGATGAAAGAGCTAAGAATAGTAGAACTTGAAACAACAGAGTTAGCCATGGGTGTTAGTGCAAAACCGCTTGGGTTTTTTTTGGCTTTGGGTGCGGCTATTCATGCAGGCCATATAGAGCTGACAACATTCGGTGTCGTATCAGCTATTAAACTAATAAGAACAGTACTACCAAAATACAGCCAATGAAGGGCCTTAGGAAGACTGGGCCAAGGTTGGATTGTAGTATTTGTTTAGGCTAATCCTGATGGCCATGTAGACCACCACCACCGAGAGTCCTGGAAGTAACAGGGATGATGAGATGAAAGAGCTAAGAACAGTAGAACTTGAAACAACAGAGTTAGCCATGGGTGTTAGTGCAAAACCGCTTGGCTTTTTTTTGGCTTTGGGTGCGGCTATTCATGCAGGCCATATAGAGCTGACAACATTCGGTGTCGTATCAGCTATTAAACTAATAAGAACAGTACTACCAAAATACAGCCAATGAAGGGCCTTAGGAAGACTGGGCCAAGGTTGTATTGTAGTATTTGGTTAGGCTAATCATGATGGCCATGTAGACCACCACCACCGAGAGTCATGGAAGTAACAGGGATGATGAGATGAAAGAGCTAAGAATAGTAGAACTTGAAACAACAGAGTTAGCCATGGGTGTTAGTGCAAAACCGCTTGGCTTTTTTTTGGCTTTGGGTGCGGCTATTCATGCAGGCCATATAGAGCTGACAACATTCGGTGTCGTATCAGCTATTAAACTAATAAGAACAGTACTACCAAAATACAGCCAATGAAGGGCCTTAGGAAGACTGGGCCAAGGTTGGATTGTAGTATTTGGTTAGGCTAATCCTGATGGCCATGTAGACCACCACCACCGAGAGTCCTGGAAGTAACAGGGATGATGAGATGAAAGAGCTAAGAACAGTAGAACTTGAAACAACAGAGTTAGCCATGGGTGTTAGTGCAAAACCGCTTGGCTTTTTTTTGGCTTTGGGTGCGGCTATTCATGCAGGCCATATAGAGCTGAAAACATTCGGTTTCGTATCAGCTATTAAACTAATAAGAACAGTACTACCAAAATACAGCCAATGAAGGGCCTTAGGAAGACTGGGCCAAGGTTGGATTGTAGTATTTGGTTAGGCTAATAATGATGGCCATGTAGACCACCACCACCGAGAGTCCTGGAAGTAACAGGGATGATGAGATGAAAGAGCTAAGAATAGTAGAACTTGAAACAACAGAGTTAGCCATGGGTGTTAGTGCAAAACCGCTTGGCTTTTTTTTGGCTTTGGGTGCGGCTATTCATGCAGGCCATATAGAGCTGACAACATTCGGTGTCGTATCAGCTATTAAACTAATAAGAACAGTACTACCAAAATACAGCCAATGAAGGGCCTTAGGAAGACTGGGCCAAGGTTGGATTGTAGTATTTGTTTAGGCTAATCCTGATGGCCATGTAGACCACCACCACTGAGAGTCCTGGAAGTAACAGGGATGATGAGATGAAAGAGCTAAGAACAGTAGAACTTGAAACAACAGAGTTAGCCATGGGTGTTAGTGCAAAACCGCTTGGCTTTTTTTTGGCTTTGGGTGCGGCTATTCATGCAGGCCATATAGAGCTGAAAACATTCGATGTCGTATCAGCTATTAAACTAATAAGAACAGTACTACCAAAATACAGCCAATGAAGGGCCTTAGGAAGACTGGGCCAAGGTTGGATTGTAGTATTTGGTTAGGCTAATCCTGATGGCCATGTAGACCACCACCACCGAGAGTCCTGGAAGTAACAGGGATGATGAGATGAAAGAGCTAAGAATAGTAGAACTTGAAACAACAGAGTTAGCCATGGGTGTTAGTGCAAAACCGCTTGGCTTTTTTTTTGCCTTTGGGTGCGGCTATTCATGCAGGCCATATAGAGCTGAAAACATTCGGTGCCGTATCAGCTATTAAACTAATAAGAACAGTACTACCAAAATACAGCCAATGAAGGGCCTTAGGAAGACTGGGCCAAGGTTGGATTGTAGTATTTGGTTAGGCTAATCATGATGGCCATGTAGACCACCACCACCGAGAGTCCTGGAAGTAACAGGGATGATGAGATGAAAGAGCTAAGAATAGTAGAACTTGAAACAACAGAGTTAGCCATGGGTGTTAGTGCAAAACCGCTTGGCTTTTTTTTGGCTTTGGGTGCGGCTATTCATGCAGGCCATATAGAGCTGAAAACATTCGGTGTCGTATCAGCTATTAAACTAATAAGAACAGTACTACCAACATACAGCCAATGAAGGGCCTTAGGAAGACTGGGCCAAGGTTGGATTGTAGTATTTGGTTAGGCTAATCCTGATGGCCATGTAGACCACCACCACCGAGAGTCCTGGAAGTAACAGGGATGATGAGATGAAAGAGCTAAGAATAGTAGAACTTGAAACAACAGAGTTAGCCATGGGTGTTAGTGCAAAACCGCTTGGCTTTTTTTTGGCTTTGGGTGCGGCTATTCATGCAGGCCATATAGAGCTGACAACATTCGGTGTCGTATCAGCTATTAAACTAATAAGAACAGTACTACCAAAATACAGCCAATGAAGGGCCTTAGGAAGACTGGGCCAAGGTTGGATTGTAGTATTTGGTTAGGCTAATCCTGATGGCCATGTAGACCACCACCACCGAGAGTCCTGGAAGTAACAGGGATGATGAGATGAAAGAGCTAAGAACAGTAGAACTTGAAACAACAGAGTTAGCCATGGGTGTTAGTGCAAAACCGCTTGGCTTTTTTTTGGCTTTGGGTGCGGCTATTCATGCAGGCCATATAGAGCTGAAAACATTCGGTTTCGTATCAGCTATTAAACTAATAAGAACAGTACTACCAAAATACAGCCAATGAAGGGCCTTAGGAAGACTGGGCCAAGGTTGGATTGTAGTATTTGGTTAGGCTAATAATGATGGCCATGTAGACCACCACCACCGAGAGTCCTGGAAGTAACAGGGATGATGAGATGAAAGAGCTAAGAATAGTAGAACTTGAAACAACAGAGTTAGCCATGGGTGTTAGTGCAAAACCGCTTGGGTTTTTTTTGGCTTTGGGTGCGGCTATTCATGCAGGCCATATAGAGCTGACAACATTCGGTGTCGTATCAGCTATTAAACTAATAAGAACAGTACTACCAAAATACAGCCAATGAAGGGCCTTAGGAAGACTGGGCCAAGGTTGGATTGTAGTATTTGTTTAGGCTAATCCTGATGGCCATGTAGACCACCACCACTGAGAGTCCTGGAAGTAACAGGGATGATGAGATGAAAGAGCTAAGAACAGTAGAACTTGAAACAACAGAGTTAGCCATGGGTGTTAGTGCAAAACCGCTTGGCTTTTTTTTGGCTTTGGGTGCGGCTATTCATGCAGGCCATATAGAGCTGAAAACATTCGATGTCGTATCAGCTATTAAACTAATAAGAACAGTACTACCAAAATACAGCCAATGAAGGGCCTTAGGAAGACTGGGCCAAGGTTGGATTGTAGTATTTGGTTAGGCTAATCCTGATGGCCATGTAGACCACCACCACCGAGAGTCCTGGAAGTAACAGGGATGATGAGATGAAAGAGCTAAGAATAGTAGAACTTGAAACAACAGAGTTAGCCATGGGTGTTAGTGCAAAACCGCTTGGCTTTTTTTTTGCCTTTGGGTGCGGCTATTCATGCAGGCCATATAGAGCTGAAAACATTCGGTGTCGTATCAGCTATTAAACTAATAAGAACAGTACTACCAAAATACAGCCAATGAAGGGCCTTAGGAAGACTGGGCCAAGGTTGGATTGTAGTATTTGGTTAGGCTAATCATGATGGCCATGTAGACCACCACCACCGAGAGTCCTGGAAGTAACAGGGATGATGAGATGAAAGAGCTAAGAATAGTAGAACTTGAAACAACAGAGTTAGCCATGGGTGTTAGTGCAAAACCGCTTGGCTTTTTTTTGGCTTTGGGTGCGGCTATTCATGCAGGCCATATAGAGCTGAAAACATTCGGTGTCGTATCAGCTATTAAACTAATAAGAACAGTACTACCAACATACAGCCAATGAAGGGCCTTAGGAAGACTGGGCCAAGGTTGGATTGTAGTATTTGGTTAGGCTAATCCTGATGGCCATGTAGACCACCACCACCGAGAGTCCTGGAAGTAACAGGGATGATGAGATGAAAGAGCTAAGAATAGTAGAACTTGAAACAACAGAGTTAGCCATGGGTGTTAGTGCAAAACCGCTTGGCTTTTTTTTGGCTTTGGGTGCGGCTATTCATGCAGGCCATATAGAGCTGAAAACATTCGGTGTCGTATCAGCTATTAAACTAATAAGAACAGTACTACCAAAATACAGCCAATGAAGGGCCTTAGGAAGACTGGGCCAAGGTTGGATTGTAGTATTTGGTTAGGCTAATCCTGATGGCCATGTAGACCACCACCACCGAGAGTCCTGGAAGTAACAGGGATGATGAGATGAAAGAGCTAAGAACAGTAGAACTTCAAACAACAGAGTTAGCCAGGGGTGTTAGTGCAAAACCGCTTGGCTTTTTTTTGGCTTTGGGTGCGGCTATTCATGCAGGCCATATAGAGCTGAAAACATTTGGTGTCGTATCAGCTATTAAACTAATAAGAACAGTACTACCAAAATACAGCCAATGAAGGGCCTTAGGAAGACTGGGCCAAGGTTGGATTGTAGTATTTGGTTAGGCTAATAATGATGGCCATGTAGACCACCACCACCGAGAGTCATGGAAGTAACAGGGATGATGAGATGAAAGAGCTAAGAATAGTAGAACTTGAAACAACAGAGTTAGCCATGGGTGTTAGTGCAAAACCGCTTGGGTTTTTTTTGGCTTTGGGTGCGGCTATTCATGCAGGCCATATAGAGCTGACAACATTCGGTGTCGTATCAGCTATTAAACTAATAAGAACAGTACTACCAAAATACAGCCAATGAAGGGCCTTAGGAAGACTGGGCCAAGGTTGGATTGTAGTATTTGGTTAGGCTAATCATGATGGCCATGTAGACCACCACCACCGAGAGTCCTGGAAGTAACAGGGATGATGAGATGAAAGAGCTAAGAATAGTAGAACTTGAAACAACAGAGTTAGCCATGGGTGTTAGTGCAAAACCGCTTGGGTTTTTTTTGGCTTTGGGTGCGGCTATTCATGCAGGCCATATAGAGCTGACAACATTCGGTGTCGTATCAGCTATTAAACTAATAAGAACAGTACTACCAAAATACAGCCAATGAAGGGCCTTAGGAAGACTGGGCCAAGGTTGGATTGTAGTATTTGGTTAGGCTAATCCTGATGGCCATGTAGACCACCACCACCGAGAGTCCTGGAAGTAACAGGGATGATGAGATGAAAGAGCTAAGAACAGTAGAACTTGAAACAACAGAGTTAGCCATGGGTGTTAGTGCAAAACCGCTTGGCTTTTTTTTGGCTTTGGGTGCGGCTATTCATGCAGGCCATATAGAGCTGAAAACATTCGATGTCGTATCAGCTATTAAACTAATAAGAACAGTACTACCAAAATACAGCCAATGAAGGGCCTTAGGAAGACTGGGCCAAGGTTGGATTGTAGTATTTGGTTAGGCTAATCCTGATGGCCATGTAGACCACCACCACCGAGAGTCCTGGAAGTAACAGGGATGATGAGATGAAAGAGCTAAGAATAGTAGAACTTGAAACAACAGAGTTAGCCATGGGTGTTAGTGCAAAACCGCTTGGCTTTTTTTTTGCCTTTGGGTGCGGCTATTCATGCAGGCCATATAGAGCTGAAAACATTCGGTGTCGTATCAGCTATTAAACTAATAAGAACAGTACTACCAAAATACAGCCAATGAAGGGCCTTAGGAAGACTGGGCCAAGGTTGGATTGTAGTATTTGGTTAGGCTAATCATGATGGCCATGTAGACCACCACCACCGAGAGTCCTGGAAGTAACAGGGATGATGAGATGAAAGAGCTAAGAATAGTAGAACTTGAAACAACAGAGTTAGCCATGGGTGTTAGTGCAAAACCGCTTGGCTTTTTTTTGGCTTTGGGTGCGGCTATTCATGCAGGCCATATAGAGCTGACAACATTCGGTGTCGTATCAGCTATTAAACTAATAAGAACAGTACTACCAAAATACAGCCAATGAAGGGCCTTAGGAAGACTGGGCCAAGGTTGGATTGTAGTATTTGGTTAGGCTAATCCTGATGGCCATGTAGACCACCACCACCGAGAGTCCTGGAAGTAACAGGGATGATGAGATGAAAGAGCTAAGAACAGTAGAACTTGAAACAACAGAGTTAGCCATGGGTGTTAGTGCAAAACCGCTTGGCTTTTTTTTGGCTTTGGGTGCGGCTATTCATGCAGGCCATATAGAGCTGAAAACATTCGATGTCGTATCAGCTATTAAACTAATAAGAACAGTACTACCAAAATACAGCCAATGAAGGGCCTTAGGAAGACTGGGCCAAGGTTGGATTGTAGTATTTGGTTAGGCTAATCCTGATGGCCATGTAGACCACCACCACCGAGAGTCCTGGAAGTAACAGGGATGATGAGATGAAAGAGCTAAGAATAGTAGAACTTGAAACAACAGAGTTAGCCATGGGTGTTAGTGCAAAACCGCTTGGCTTTTTTTTTGCCTTTGGGTGCGGCTATTCATGCAGGCCATATAGAGCTGAAAACATTCGGTGTCGTATCAGCTATTAAACTAATAAGAACAGTACTACCAAAATACAGCCAATGAAGGGCCTTAGGAAGACTGGGCCAAGGTTGGATTGTAGTATTTGGTTAGGCTAATCATGATGGCCATGTAGACCACCACCACCGAGAGTCCTGGAAGTAACAGGGATGATGAGATGAAAGAGCTAAGAATAGTAGAACTTGAAACAACAGAGTTAGCCATGGGTGTTAGTGCAAAACCGCTTGGCTTTTTTTTGGCTTTGGGTGCGGCTATTCATGCAGGCCATATAGAGCTGAAAACATTCGGTGTCGTATCAGCTATTAAACTAATAAGAACAGTACTACCAACATACAGCCAATGAAGGGCCTTAGGAAGACTGGGCCAAGGTTGGATTGTAGTATTTGGTTAGGCTAATCCTGATGGCCATGTAGACCACCACCACCGAGAGTCCTGGAAGTAACAGGGATGATGAGATGAAAGAGCTAAGAATAGTAGAACTTGAAACAACAGAGTTAGCCATGGGTATTAGTGCAAAACCGCTTGGCTTTTTTTTGGCTTTGGGTGTGGCTATTCATGCAGGCCATATAGAGCTGAAAACATTCGGTGTCGTATCAGCTATTAAACTAATAAGAACAGTACTACCAAAATACAGCCAATGAAGGGCCTTAGGAAGACTGGGCCAAGGTTGGATTGTAGTATTTGGTTAGGCTAATCCTGATGGCCATGTAGACCACCACCACCGAGAGTCCTGGAAGTAACAGGGATGATGAGATGAAAGAGCTAAGAACAGTAGAACTTGAAACAACAGAGTTAGCCAGGGGTGTTATTGCAAAACCACTTGGCTTTTTTTTGGCTTTGGGTGCGGCTATTCATGCAGGCCATATAGAGCTGAAAACATTCGGTGTCGTATCAGCTATTAAACTAATAAGAACAGTACTACCAAAATACAGCCAATGAAGGGCCTTAGGAAGACTGGGCCAAGGTTGGATTGTAGTATTTGGTTAGGCTAATAATGATGGCCATGTAGACCACCACCACCGAGAGTCATGGAAGTAACAGGGATGATGAGATGAAAGAGCTAAGAATAGTAGAACTTGAAACAACAGAGTTAGCCATGGGTGTTAGTGCAAAACCGCTTGGGTTTTTTTTGGCTTTGGGTGCGGCTATTCATGCAGGCCATATAGAGCTGACAACATTCGGTGTCGTATCAGCTATTAAACTAATAAGAACAGTACTACCAAAATACAGCCAATGAAGGGCCTTAGGAAGACTGGGCCAAGGTTGGATTGTAGTATTTGGTTAGGCTAATCATGATGGCCATGTAGACCACCACCACCGAGAGTCCTGGAAGTAACAGGGATGATGAGATGAAAGAGCTAAGAATAGTAGAACTTGAAACAACAGAGTTAGCCATGGGTGTTAGTGCAAAACCGCTTGGCTTTTTTTTGGCTTTGGGTGCGGCTATTCATGCAGGCCATATAGAGCTGACAACATTCGGTGTCGTATCAGCTATTAAACTAATAAGAACAGTACTACCAAAATACAGCCAATGAAGGGCCTTAGGAAGACTGGGCCAAGGTTGGATTGTAGTATTTGGTTAGGCTAATCCTGATGGCCATGTAGACCACCACCACCGAGAGTCTTGGAAGTAACAGGGATGATGAGATGAAAGAGCTAAGAACAGTAGAACTTGAAACAACAGAGTTAGCCATGGGTGTTAGTGCAAAACCGCTTGGCTTTTTTTTGGCTTTGGGTGCGGCTATTCATGCAGGCCATATAGAGCTGAAAACATTCGGTGTCGTATCAGCTATTAAACTAATAAGAACAGTACTACCAAAATACAGCCAATGAAGGGCCTTAGGAAGACTGGGCCAAGGTTGGATTGTAGTATTTGGTTAGGCTAATAATGATGGCCATGTAGACCACCACCACCGAGAGTCATGGAAGTAACAGGGATGATGAGATGAAAGAGCTAAGAATAGTAGAACTTGAAACAACAGAGTTAGCCATGGGTGTTAGTGCAAAACCGCTTGGCTTTTTTTTGGCTTTGGGTGCGGCTATTCATGCAGGCCATATAGAGCTGAAAACATTCGGTGTCGTATCAGCTATTAAACTAATAAGAACAGTACTACCAAAATACAGCCAATGAAGGGCCTTAGGAAGACTGGGCCAAGGTTGGATTGTAGTATTTGGTTAGGCTAATAATGATGGCCATGTAGACCACCACCACCGAGAGTCCTGGAAGTAACAGGGATGATGAGATGAAAGAGCTAAGAATAGTAGAACTTGAAACAACAGAGTTAGCCATGGGTGTTAGTGCAAAACCGCTTGGGTTTTTTTTGGCTTTGGGTGCGGCTATTCATGCAGGCCATATAGAGCTGACAACATTCGGTGTCGTATCAGCTATTAAACTAATAAGAACAGTACTACCAAAATACAGCCAATGAAGGGCCTTAGGAAGACTGGGCCAAGGTTGGATTGTAGTATTTGGTTAGGCTAATCCTGATGGCCATGTAGACCACCACCACCGAGAGTCCTGGAAGTAACAGGGATGATGAGATGAAAGAGCTAAGAACAGTAGAACTTGAAACAACAGAGTTAGCCATGGGTGTTAGTGCAAAACCGCTTGGCTTTTTTTTGGCTTTGGGTGCGGCTATTCATGCAGGCCATATAGAGCTGAAAACATTCGGTGTCGTATCAGCTATTAAACTAATAAGAACAGTACTACCAAAATACAGCCAATGAAGGGCCTTAGGAAGACTGGGCCAAGGTTGTATTGTAGTATTTGGTTAGGCTAATCATGATGGCCATGTAGACCACCACCACCGAGAGTCATGGAAGTAACAGGGATGATGAGATGAAAGAGCTAAGAATAGTAGAACTTGAAACAACAGAGATAGCCATGGGTGTTAGTGCAAAAGCGCTTGGGTTTTTTTTGGCTTTGGGTGCGGCTATTCATGCAGGCCATATAGAGCTGACAACATTCGGTGTCATATCAGCTATTAAACTAATAAGAACAGTACTACCAAAATACAGCCAATGAAGGGCCTTAGGAAGACTGGGCCAAGGTTGGATTGTAGTATTTGGTTAGGCTAATCATGATGGCCATGTAGACCACCACCACCGAGAGTCCTGGAAGTAACAGGGATGATGAGATGAAAGAGCTAAGAACAGTAGAACTTGAAACAACAGAGTTAGCCATGGGTGTTAGTGCAAAACCGCTTGGCTTTTTTTTGGCTTTGGGTGCGGCTATTCATGCAGGCCATATAGAGCTGAAAACATTCGGTGTCGTATCAGCTATTAAACTAATAAGAACAGTACTACCAAAATACAGCCAATGAAGGGCCTTAGGAAGACTGGGCCAAGGTTGGATTGTAGTATTTGGTTAGGCTAATCATGATGGCCATGTAGACCACCACCACCGAGAGTCCTGGAAGTAACAGGGATGATGAGATGAAAGAGCTAAGAACAGTAGAACTTGAAACAACAGAGTTAGCCATGGGTGTTAGTGCAAAACCGCTTGGCTTTTTTTTGGCTTTGGGTGCGGCTATTCATGCAGGCCATATAGAGCTGAAAACATTCGGTGTCGTATCAGCTATTAAACTAATAAGAACAGTACTACCAAAATACAGCCAATGAAGGGCCTTAGGAAGACTGGGCCAAGGTTGGATTGTAGTATTTGGTTAGGCTAATCATGATGGCCATGTAGACCACCACCACCGAGAGTCATGGAAGTAACAGGGATGATGAGATGAAAGAGCTAAGAATAGTAGAACTTGAAACAACAGAGTTAGCCATGGGTGTTAGTGCAAAACCGCTTGGGTTTTTTTTGGCTTTGGGTGCGGCTATTCATGCAGGCCATATAGAGCTGACAACATTCGGTGTCGTATCAGCTATTAAACTAATAAGAACAGTACTACCAAAATACAGCCAATGAAGGGCCTTAGGAAGTCTGGGCCAAGGTTGGATTGTAGTATTTGGTTAGGCTAATCATGATGGCCATGTAGACCACCACCACCGAGAGTCCTGGAAGTAACAGGGATGATGAGATGAAAGAGCTAAGAATATTAGAACTTGAAACAACAGAGTTAGCCATGGGTGTTAGTGCAAAACCGCTTGGCTTTTTTTTGGCTTTGGGTGCGGCTATTCATGCAGGCCATATAGAGCTGACAACATTCGGTGTCGTATCAGCTATTAAACTAATAAGAACAATACTACCAAAATACAGCCAATGAAGGGCCTTATGAAGACTGAGCCAAGGTTGGATTGTAGTATTTGGTTAGGCTAATCATGATGGCCATGTAGACCACCATGTAGTAATAAGAACAGTACTACCAAAATACAGCCAATGAAGGGCCTTAGGAAGACTGAGCCAAGGTTGGATTGTAGTATTTGGTTAGGCTAATCATGATGGCCATGTAGACCACCACCACCGAGAGTCCTGGAAGTAACAGGGATGATGAGATGAAAGTGCTAAGAATAGTACTACTTGAAACAACAGAGTTAGCCATGGGTGTTAATCCAAGACCGCTTGGATTTATTTTTGTATTGGGTGCAGCTAATCATGCAGGCGATATAGAGCTGCCACCATTCGGTGTTGTATCAGCTATAAAAATAATAAGAACTGTACTATCAAAATACAGACAATGAACTGCCTATGAAGACTGAGCAAAGGTTGGATTGTAGTATTTTGTTCGGCTAATCATGATGGCCATGTAGACCGCCCGTAACAGGGATGAAAGTGCTAAGAATAGTACTAATTGAAACAACAGAGTTAGCCATGGGTGTTAGTCTAAGACCACTCGGCTCTTTTTTGGGTTTGGGTGCAGCTAATCATGAAGGCCAGATAGACCTGCCACCATTTGGTGTTGTAACAGGTATGAAAATGCAAAGAACAGTACTACTTAACACAACCTACTTACCATGGGTCCCAGAACATATGTTTGGTTGTTATATTTTGTAAGGGTAATCATGCAGGCCATATAGACCTCCACCGATAGGGTGAGTATGAGTAACAGCTATTAAAATGCGAAGGACATTACTAATTAACACAACATAGTTACCATGGGTCGCAGACCAAGAGCAGATGTCTTATTATTATATTTTGTATGGGTAATCATCCAGGCCGTATAGACCTCACCAAATAGGGGGAGTTACAGAGATTAAAGTGCTAAGAATGGTAGTACTTAAAACACAACCTCGTTAAAATAGGTAGCAGACCACATTATTATTATAATTTTTCAGGGTAATCTGGCAGGCCATATAGAACTCCCCCGATAGGGGGGGGAACAGGGATTAAAGTGCTAAGAAAAGTACTAATTGACACAAGCTAGTTGGGTCCAAGAACGCATGTTTGATTATTAGAATTTATTAGGGTAATTATATATCTAACAAATCTATCTATTTCTCTTCTATCGATTCTATCTAACTATCAATCTATGTATATCTATCTATCCTATCTATCACTATCAATCTATCTTCTGTCCGGGATGTTTTGAGACAGCCACTTTGGGAATGTTAGTTGATTTAGACCCATTATGGCTTAAAAGCAGACTCTGCATCAACTATGTAATTTTCCATGGGAGTTTTGCCAGGGATCCCCCTCCAGCATGCAACAGTCCAGGTGTTAGTACCCTTGAAACAACTTTTCCATCACTATTGTGGCCAGAAAGAGTCCTTGTAGGTTTTAAAGTTTGCCTGCCTATTGAATTCAATGGCGGTTCACGCGGTTCGCGCGTCCGCGAACAATACCGGAAGTTTGAGTCCGCGGGTTCGCGAACCGAAAATTTTAGGTTCGCGACATCACTATTAAACTGAAAAAAAATTAATATTTTTTTAAGATCACTGCAGTTTTGATCTGAAAAGAAAAATGTTATATGTTAAAAATGATTAGCATCTGAATTACCTTATTTTTTTAGGTGTAAATTATGCATAGTTATTAGCACAAGCTTTTATATAAGAAAGTTGCAATTTACATTCATCTCTTTATTCAAAATATGAATCTCAGATGCAGAACATTTAATACCTAGAATACCAAAAGTTAGTTATACTAAAGAAAGAAAATAAGTGTTGGTAAACCTGAGTGTGTTTGAAACACTTAGCATGCATCTAATGAGTAAACAAAGTCGACCTTCACTCATGATTTTTGCTTGAAGATGCTATAAAATGTTTTTTTTTTTTATTGTTGTACTTAAATAACCCCCTCCGTCCGCCCACCGCAAAGCTAATTTTTCTTTTTTATGGGGTTATGTTTCCACCTCTTCTCCAATAGCTGCAGCATTTGTCGAATAGGTGGAAATGTCACTTCTTGAAGAAAAATTTGCTTTGAAATGGGCGGCCGGAGGAGGTTATTTTAGTATAAGGATCAATAAAAGCATTTTATAGAATTGCTCATTAGATTCTTGCATTTTAAACATGCTCCAGTTTACCATCATTTTAAAACTAAGGCCTAGATTTAGAGTTCGGCGGTAGCCGTCAAAACCAGCGTTAGAGGCTCCTAACGCTGGTTTTGGGCGCCCGCTGGTATTTGGAGTCAGTGATTAAAGGGTCTAACGCTCACTTTTCAGCCGCGACTTTTCCATACCGCAGATCCCCCTACGCCATTTGCGTAGCCTATCTTTTCAATGGGATCTTCCTAACGCCGGTATTTAGAGTCGTTTCTGCAGTGAGCGTTAGAGCTCTAACGACAAGATTCCAGCCGCCTGAAAATAGCAGGAGTTAAGAGCTTTCTGGCTAACGCCGGTTTATAAAGCTCTTAACTACTGTACCCTAAAGTACACTAACACCCATAAACTACCTATGTACCCCTAAACCGAGGTCCCCCCACATCGCCGCCACTCGATTAAAATTTTTAACCCCTAATCTGCCGACCGCCACCTACGTTATACTTATGTACCCCTAATCTGCTGCCCCTAACACCGCCGACCCCTGTATTATATCTATTAACCCCTAACTTGCCCCCCACAACGTCGCCGCAAGCTACTTAAAATAATTAACCCCTAATCTTCCGACCGCAAATCGCCGCCACCTACGTTATCCCTATGTACCCCTAATCTGCTACCCCTAACATCGCCGACCCCTATGTTATATTTATTAACCCCTAATCTGCCCCCCACAACGTCGCCGACACCTACCTACACTTATTAACCCCTAATCTGCCGAGCGGACCTGAGCGCTACTATAATAAAGTTATTAACCCCTAATCCGCCTCACTAACCCTATCATAAATAGTATTAACCCCTAATCTGCCCTCCCTAACATCGCCGACACCTACCTTCAATTATTAACCCCTAATCTGCCGACCGGAGCTCACCGCTATTCTAATAAATGTATTAACCCCTAAAGCTAAGTCTAACCCTAACACTAACACCCCCCTAAGTTAAATATAATTTTTATCTAACGAAATAAATTAACTCTTATTAAATAAATAATTCCTATTTAAAGCTAAATACTTACCTGTAAAATACATCCTAATATAGCTACAATATAAATTATAATTATATTATAGCTATTTTAGGATTAATATTTATTTTACAGGCAACTTTGTAATTATTTTAACCAGGTACAATAGCTATTAAATAGTTAAGAACTATTTAATAGTTACCTAGTTAAAATAATTACAAATTTACCTGTAAAATAAATCCTAACCTAAGATATAATTAAACCTAACACTACCCTATCAATAAAATAATTAAATAAACTACCTACAATTACCTACAATTAACCTAACACTACACTATCAATACATTAATTAAACACAATTGCTACAAATAAATAAAATTAAATAAACTATCTAAAGTACAAAAAATAAAAAAGAACTAAGTTACAGAAAATAATAAAATATTTACAAACATAAGAAAAATATTACAACAATTTTAAACTAATTACACCTACTCTAAGCCCCCTAATAAAATAACAAAGCCCCCCAAAATAAAAAATTCCCTACCCTATTCTAAAATACAAATATTACAAGCTCTTTTACCTTACCAGCCCTGAACAGGGCCCTTTGCGGGGCATGCCCCAAGAATTTCAGCTCTTTTGCCTGTAAAAAAAAACATACTATACCCCCCCCCCAACATTACAACCCACCACCCACATACCCCTAATCTAACCCAAACCCCCCTTAAATAAACCTAACACTACCCCCCTGATGATCTTCCTACCTTGTCTTCACCATGCCAGGTTCACCGATCCGTCCTGGCTCCAAGATCTTCATCCAAGCCAAGCGGGGGCTAGACATCCACTGAAGAAGTCCAGAAGAGGGTCCAAAGTCTTCCTCCTATCCGGCAAGAAGAGGACATCCGGACCGGCAAACATCTTCTCCAAGCGGCATCTTCTATCTTCTTCCATCCGATGACGACCGGCTCCATCTTGAAGACCTCCAGCGCGGATCCATCCTCTTCTTCCGACGACTAGACGACGAATGACGGTTCCTTTAAGGGACGTCATCCAAGATGGCGTCCCTCGAATTCCGATTGGCTGATAGGATTCTATCAGCCAATCGGAATTAAGGTAGGAATTTTCTGATTGGCTGATGGAATCAGCCAATCAGAATCAAGTTCAATCCGATTGGCTGATCCAATCAGCCAATCAGATTGAGCTCGCATTCTATTGGCTGATCGGAACAGCCAATAGAATGCGAGCTCAATCTGATTGGCTGATTAGATCAGCCAATCGGATTGAACTATATTCTGATTGGCTGATTCCATCAGCCAATCAGAAAATTCCTACCTTAATTCCGATTGGCTGATAGAATCCTATCAGCCAATCGGAATTCGAGGGACGCCATCTTGGATGACGTCCCTTAAAGGAACCGTCATTCGTCGTCTAGTCGTCGGAAGAAGAGGATGGATCCGCGCTGGAGGTCTTCAAGATGGAGCCGGTCGTCATCGGATGGAAGAAGATAGAAGATGCCGCTTGGAGAAGATGTTTGCCGGTCCGGATGTCCTCTTCTTGCCGGATAGGAGGAAGACTTTGGACCCTCTTCTGGACTTCTTCAGTGGATGTCTAGCCCCCGCTTGGCTTGGATGAAGATCTTGGAGCCAGGACGGATCGGTGAACCTGGCATGGTGAAGACAAGGTAGGAAGATCATCAGGGGGGTAGTGTTAGGTTTATTTAAGGGGGGTTTGGGTTAGATTAGGGGTATGTGGGTGGTGGGTTGTAATGTTGGGGGGGGGGTATAGTATGTTTTTTTTTACAGGCAAAAGAGCTGAAATTCTTGGGGCATGCCCCGCAAAGGGCCCTGTTCAGGGCTGGTAAGGTAAAAGAGCTTGTAATATTTGTATTTTAGAATAGGGTAGGGAATTTTTTATTTTGGGGGGCTTTGTTATTTTATTAGGGGGCTTAGAGTAGGTGTAATTAGTTTAAAATTGTTGTAATATTTTTCTTATGTTTGTAAATATTTTATTATTTTCTGTAACTTAGTTCTTTTTTATTTTTTGTACTTTAGATAGTTTATTTAATTTTATTTATTTGTAGCAATTGTGTTTAATTAATTTATTGATAGTGTATTGTTAGGTTAATTGTAGGTAATTGTAGGTAGTTTATTTAATTATTTTATTGATAGGGTAGTGTTAGGTTTAATTATATCTTAGGTTAGGATTTATTTTACAGGTAAATTTGTAATTATTTTAACTAGGTAACTATTAAATAGTTCTTAACTATTTAATAGCTATTGTACCTGGTTAAAATAATTACAAAGTTGCCTGTAAAATAAATATTAATCCTAAAATAGGTATAATATAATTATAATTTATATTGTAGCTATATTAGGATTTATTTTACAGGTAAGTATTTAGCTTTAAATAGGAATTATTTATTTAATAAGAGTTAATTTATTTCGTTAGATAAAAATTATATTTAACTTAGGGGGGTGTTAGTGTTAGGGTTAGACTTAGCTTTAGGGGTTAATACATTTATTAGAATAGCGGTGAGCTCCGGTCGGAAGATTAGGGGTTAATAATTGAAGGTAGGTGTCGGCGATGTTAGGGAGGGCAGATTAGGGGTTAATACTATTTATGATAGGGTTAGTGAGGCGGATTAGGGGTTAATAACTTTATTATAGTAGCGCTCAGGTCCGCTCGGCAGATTAGGGGTTAATAAGTGTAGGTAGGTGTCGGCGACGTTGTGGGGGGCAGATTAGGGGTTAATAAATATAACATAGGGGTCGGCGATGTTAGGGCAGCAGATTAGGGGTACATAGGGATAACGTAGGTGGCGGCGGTTTACGGAGCGGCAGATTAGGGGTTAAAAGTGTAATGCAGGGGTCAGCGATAGCGGGGGCGGCAGATTAGGGGTTAATAAGTGTAAGGTTAGGGGTGTTTAGACTCGGGGTACATGTTAGGGTGTTAGGTGCAGACTTAGGAGGTGTTTCCCCATAGGAAACAATGGGGCTGCGTTAGGAGCTGAACGCTGCTTTTTTGCAGGTGTTAGGTTTTTTTTCAGCTCAAACAGCCCCATTGTTTCCTATGGGAGAATCGTGCACGAGCACGTTTTTGATGCCGGCCGCGTCCGTAAGCAACTCTGGTATCGAGAGTTGCATTTGCGGTAAAAATGCTCTACGCTCCTTTTTTGGAGCCTAACGCAGCATTTGTTTGAACTCTCGATACCAGAGTTAAATTTATGGTGCGGCCAGAAAAAAACCCGCGGAGCGTTAACAGCCCTTTTACCGCCGAACTCTAAATCTAGCCGTAATTAAGTTATGAGCTTTCTAGTGTCTTAATGTCCTATAGGTCCACTGCACAGATATGACATTACATCTTCCTTGGCATGTGCACATCTACTAAGGTAAGTACATCAAATAAGTTATTATAATTTAGGAGCATGTGCTTGGACAAAGTATACTAACTTAGATACTATAAATGATCAGATAAACTTTTAGATGATAAAATAATAGGCAATTAAGAGGGACTTTGTTTGGGTGATAAATCAGCATTTTATAGAATAAAAATAGGTACAAATGAAAATTTCAGGATTGAGATAGAACATGCAAATATAAACAACTTTCCAATTTACGTCTTTTATAAAATTTACTTCGCTCTCTTAGTATCCTTCTTTGAAAAGCATGCTTATGTAGGCTCAGCAATGCAATGTTAAAAGCATTCATGCAAAACAAATGCCATATAATGCTCTTGACATGCCAATGCATATTATTATTATTATTATTATCGGTTATTTGTAGAGCGCCAACAGATTCCGCAGTGCTATAAACAAAGGCAGAGTACAACAAAACAATTATAGGGATCATATGGGTAGAGGGCCCTGCCAAGATTTACACTGTTGTAGTCAGCTCTTAAGAAGGTTTTTGGAGAGTTTAAGCTTGAGGTAGTGAGAGGACATCCAGGAAGAGATGTGAGAAAGACAGTTAGTGACACCGGTTAGCAAGGAATGAGATAGGTCTGGTGCAGAGAATTAGATTCGGGTGTCGTCGGCATACAAATGTTATTGGAAACTGTGGACTTTATTAGGGAACATAGTGATGACATGTAGATTGAGAAGAGAAGGGGACCGAGGACAGAGCCTTGTGGTACTCCGACAGAAAGTGGTGATGGGGCAGAGGAGGCCCCAGAGTAGGCTACACTAAAGGTATGGTTTGACAGGTAGGAAGAGAGTCACAAGAGAGCTTGGATTGGAGGGTTTGGGAGCAAAAGAGGGTGGTCAACAGTGTCAAAGGCTGCTGACAGATCAAGGAGGATAAGCAGAGAGAAGTGGCCTTTTGATTTTGCTGTAAGTAGGTCATTGGTAACCTTAACAATTGCTGTATCTGTGGAGTGATGGGGACGAAATCCAGATTGCAGTGGGTCAAGGAGGAAGTTTAATGTAAGGAAGTGGGATAGGCATGCATATACTAGTTTTTTTTTAGAAGCTTTGAGGCAAGAGGGAGGAGGGAAATAGGGTGGTGTTGGATGGGGAAGTTTGATTAAGGGAAGGTTTCTTGAGGATAGGTGT
Organism: Bombina bombina; assembly: GCF_027579735.1. Taxonomy (NCBI): domain Eukaryota; kingdom Metazoa; phylum Chordata; class Amphibia; order Anura; family Bombinatoridae; genus Bombina; species Bombina bombina. The sequence goes on along the minus strand of NC_069499.1, from coordinate 114,020,915 downwards.
GACCAGTGCATGTTTCAGAGATGAGGGAAATATACCAGTGCTGAGGGAGAGGTTGAAAATGTGTGTGAGTATAGGGGTAAGGCAAGCAGAGAGGGAGGGGAGTAGCTGTGAGGGGCTAGGGCCAAGGGGACAGGTAGTGAGGTGAGAGCGCAGTATAAGTGCCTGAAACGTCTTCCTCAGTAACAGGGGAGAATGAGCTAAGTTTAAGGTTATGTGGGTTGTGGTTGATTGAGAGCATTTGAGGGGGTGAGAGAATGGAATTATGTTAAGAGCTGATTTAATTTCTGATGGAGTCGATTTTGTTAATAAAGTGGCTGGCAAAGTCTTGAGCTGACAGAGAAGTTTTATTAGGAGGTGGGGGAGTGCGTAGAACAGTATTAAAAGTGCAGAACAAATGTTTTGGGTTTGAAGAAAGATTAGAGATAAGAGTAGACAAGTAGTGTTGCTTATGGAGATTAAGGGCAGAATAGTAGGTGTTCAAGATGAATTTGTAATGAATAAAATCAGCTGAACTCCGAGATTTTCTCCAGTGCCGCTCAGCAGTACGGGAACATCTGCATAGGTACGGTGTCAGAGGAGTATGCCAGGGCTGAGGATGAGTGTGTGATTTCCGAGCTATGGTAAGAGGGGCCAGATTGTCAAGGACGGATGTAAGGGTGGAATTATAGTGGCTTATAGATTGGTCAGGGCAGGAAAAGGATGAGAAGGATAAGAGGAGAGGTTTGAGGGAATTAGCAAGCTGTTGCTGATCTAATGACATAATGCTTCTGTGAAGTTAGGTGTGAGGAGTAGAAGGAGGGAGAGTTGTAGGGAGGGATGATATGTTGCAAGTAAGTAGATGGTGGTCAGAAAGAGGAAAGGGGGAGTTTGTGAAGTTTGAGAGAGTGCATCGATAGCTACAGATCAGGTCAAGGGAGTGACCGTCTGTATGAGTGGGAGAATCAGTCCATTGTGACAAACCGAAAGAGGAAGTGAGTTGCAGAAGTTGTTTTGCAGATGAGGCAGTGGGATTGTCAAGAGTGATGTTGAAGTCACCAAGAATGAGGGCAGGGGTGTCTGAGGAAAGGAAAAAAAGTAGCCAGGCAGCCAAGTGATCTAGAAATTGAGTTGAGGAGCCAGGGGTCAGTATATGACTGCAACACGTATAAAGAGAGGAGAGAATAAGTGAATCATGTGGGTTTCAAATGAGGAAAATGTGAAGGAAGAGATAGGTTGTATTTGTTGAAAGGTGCAACAAGAGGAAAGTAAAATACCTACACCACCTCCTTGTCTATTACCAGACCTAGGAGTGTGGCTGAAGTGGAGACTCCCATGTGACAGAGCAGCAGTGGATGCTGTGTCTAGGGGAGAGAGCCAGGTTTCTGTTAGGACCAGAAGGTTGAGGGAGCGAGAGATAAAGAGGTCATGTATAGAAGTCAGCTTGTTGCAAACAGAGCGAGAGTTCCAGAGTGCAGAGGAATGTTAGTAAGGTTGGCGGAGTTTTGTTTTCTGAGTCTATGGGACGGTACACATGGATGTGCATGACTAGGCAGTTGTTGGGGACCAGGATTAGGGGAGATGTCACCAGCAGTTAGTAAAAGCAAGAGGGAGAGTGCCAATGTTCCTGAGCCTGCTTTAAAGGGAGACTCAAGTCAAAATTAAACTTTCATGATAGAGCAGCAATTTTAAACAACTTTCCAATTTACATCCATTAACAAAATGTGCACATATTTTTATATTTATATTTTTGAGCCACCATTTCCTACTGAGCATGTGCAAGAATTCACAGAATACGTATATGCATTTGTGATTGGCTGATAGCTGTCATGATGCAGTGGGAGTGAAAATAGACATAACTGGTGAACCTTGGCATTCCAGATGTTTCAGAACTACATTTCCCATGATGCTTAGGCTGAAGTCCAGTAAAGCATCATGGAAAATGTAGTTCTAAAACATCTGGCGTGCCAATGTTTGCCATCACTGAAATATATAAACACAATAACTTTATGGGCGAGATTTAGCAAAGGCAGGATGGACAAGGCTTTTTCCAGCAAACCATTCCGCCAAGCATTTTAGCAAGCATTTAACTTTGCACAAGACAGAAGCACTCTAAAGCTGCATCATGCAGATTTATAAAAAGAGCCCAATAGATATGACCCTAAGAAAACATTCCCCTTTCCCCTTTCACTTATCTCTATCCCACTACACAAAAAAATGTGGTTACTGATGGATATGGTGCCTTTCATGAATGCTGATATTTAGAGTTATCTTGATTATGCCAGTGATCTGATCAAATAATAACCATGAGAGCTACAAAAATAAATTAAACTATTTATAAATTGATTTTTAAATAATTGCTTTAAATAAAAATTTAAAACATGTTAAACATGTTTAGTAACATTTAAAAAACTGACTTTTTTTCAATGCCTTTAGCAAAAGCTACTGGGACTCACAGGGTCATACATTTACCAAAATGAATAGGAAATATTGCCCCTCCCCCAAACATCCTCAATTTTGGAGCCCAGAATTGAATCACTGTTGACACCCACAATGCTGCAGGTAAATACACAGTCCCAGAAGTTGTACATACAACAGGAGGACTGTAGACCTCATGGGATTCGGGTATCAGATATTTTCAGTAGAGATTTAAGAAGTGGCAGATGGTGCCAGAAAAAACTCTAATTGCTGTGCAAGTTGGTCAACTATTAGATATATTCAGAGCCTCTAGAGACTCATTAAACTATTTTAAAATTCATCTTACTTGGAAATACAGGCAGTAAGAGTAAAGCACATTACTGTTCTGATTGACTATATTCAAAGTGACACTTTCATAGACAATAATGAGCATAATTAAAATAGCACTTCTACTGCAACACATAGAACACCACTTGCAATACAGCAGAGTTGCAGAGTTATCATTCTTTCATACAGAAATTTGGCAGTGCAACTCAAGAAGAATATTGCACAAAGTTTGTATGTTTGAAAGTCAAGAAAGGGAACTTCACTAATTTACCTGGGGGTCGATCCGATATAAATCGTCGCCCGCAAAAGCCGGCGACGCCAATATTTACGCTGATTTGGTATCCTATATACGGAGTAACCTAGAAGTTACGCGCGTATATTTCTGCCGTCGCCCGTAGTTTTTTGGGCCATAGGCAGGTATACCAAACCAGCGCAGTTTGGTATCCAATATGCAGCGTAAGGACTTACGTGGCGAAAATGGAGAAAACTTACTCCATTTTCACCTCGCCACAAAAAGCAGCCGTAAGAAGCCTTACGCTGACTATTGGAGCCCCGTAACTCCCTAAACTAACTATAAAATAAACCTAACACCTAACACATGCGCAATGTCTATCTCCCTGTCAACCGCGATCTGCTAAATAAAACCTAACACCTAACGCATGCGCAATGTCTATCTACCTGTCAACCGCGATCCCCCCCCCCCGAAATCCCTAATAAAGTTATTAACCCCTAAACCGCCGCTCCCGGACCCCGCCGCCATCTACATAAACTAACCCCCTACTGTGAGCCCCTAAAACCGCCGCCATCTACCTTATCTATCCCCTAATCTGACCCCTTACACCGCCGCCACCTATATAAAAATTATTAACCCCTAATCTAATCCCCCTATACCGCCGCCAGCTATATTAATATTATTAACCCCTAATGTAAGCCCCTTACACCGCCGCCATCTCTATTAAAATGATTAACCCCTAATTTAATCTACCTACCCCGCCGCCAGCTATATTATCTATATTAACCCTAAGTATATTATAGTTAATATAGGTATTACATTATATATATTAACTATATTAACCCTAATTATATTAGGGTTAATATAGTTACTATAGTATTTATATTAACTATATTAACTCTATCTAACCCTAACACCCCTAACTAAATTTATATTAAATTAATCTAATTCATATTATAAACTAAAATATTCCTATTTAAATCTAAATACTTACCTATAAAATAAACCCTAAGATAGCTACAATATAATTAATAATTACATTGCAGCTATGTTAGGGTTAATATTTATTTTACAGGTAAATTGTTAATTATTTTAACTAGGTATAATAGATATTAAATAGTTATTAACTATTTAATATCTACCTAGTTAAAATAATTACCCAATTACCTGTAAAATAAATCCTAACCTAAGTTATAAATACACCTACACTATCAATAAATTTAATAAACTACAAACATCTATCTAAAAATACAATTAAATTAACTAAACTAAATTACAAAAAAAAAAAAAACACTAAATTACAAAAAAAAAAAAAAGATTACAAGATTTTTAAGCTAATTACACCTATTCTAAGCCCCCTAATAAAATAATAAACCCCCAAAATAAAAAAAATTCCCTGCCCTATTCTAAATTAAACAAATTTCAAAGCTCTTTACCTTACCAGCCCTTAAAAGGGCCTTTTGTGGGGCATGCCCCAAAGAATTCAGCTCTTTTGCATACAACAAATACAATCCCCCCCCCATTACAACCCACCACCCACATACCCCTATTCTAAAACCACCCAAACCCCCCTTAAAAAAGCCTAACACTACCCCCCTGAAGATCTCCCTACCTTGTCTTCACCACACCGGGCCGAACTCCTGATCCGATCCGGGCGATGTCTTCCTCCAAGCGGCAAAGAAGAATTCTTCCTCCGGCGATGTCTTCCTCCAAGCGGCAAAGAAGAATTCTTCCTCCGGCGACGTCTTCCTCCAAGCGGCAGCAAAGTCTTCATTCTTCCGGCGGCATCTTCAATCTTCTTTCTTCGCTCCGCCGCCGCGGAGCATCCATCCCGGCCGACTGCTGTACTACGAATGAGGTACCTTTAAATGACGTCATCCAAGATGGCGTCCGCCGAATTCCGATTGGCTGATAGGATTCTATCAGCCAATCGGAATTAAGTTAGAAAAATCTGATTGGCTGATTGAATCAGCCAATCAGATTCAAGTTCAATCCGATTGGCTGATCCAATCAGCCAATCAGATTGAGCTCGCATTCTATTGGCTGTTCCGATCAGCCAATAGAATGCAAGCTCAATCTGATTGGCTGATTGAAGAATGAAGACTTTGCTGCCGCTTGGAGGAAGACGTCGCCCGGATCGGATCAGGAGTTCGGCCCGGTGTGGTGAAGACAAGGTAGGGAGATCTTCAGGGGGGTAGTGTTAGGCTTTTTTAAGGGGGGTTTGGGTGGTTTTAGAATAGGGGTATGTGGGTGGTGGGTTGTAATGGGGGGGGGGGATTGTATTTGTTGTATGCAAAAGAGCTGAATTCTTTGGGGCATGCCCCACAAAAGGCCCTTTTAAGGGCTGGTAAGGTAAAGAGCTTTGAAATTTGTTTAATTTAGAATAGGGCAGGGAATTTTTTTTATTTTTGGGGTTTATTATTTTATTAGGGGGCTTAGAATAGGTGTAATTAGCTTAAAAATCTTGTAATCTTTTTTTTATTTTTTGTAATTTAGTGTTTGTTTGTTTTTGTAATTTAGTTTAGTTAATTTAATTGTATTTTTAGATAGATGTTTGTACTTTATTTAATTTATTGATAGTGTAGGTGTATTTATAACTTAGGTTAGGATTTATTTTACAGGTAATTGGGTAATTATTTTAACTAGGTAGATATTAAATAGTTAATAACTATTTAATATCTATTATACCTAGTTAAAATAATTAACAATTTACCTGTAAAATAAATATTAACCCTAACATAGCTACAATGTAATTATTAATTATATTGTAGCTATCTTAGGGTTTATTTTATAGGTAAGTATTTAGATTTAAATAGGAATATTTTAGTTTATAATATGAATTAGATTAATTTAATATAAATTTAGTTAGGGGTGTTAGGGTTAGATAGAGTTAATATAGTTAATATAAATACTATAGTAACTATATTAACCCTAATATAATTAGGGTTAATATAGTTAATATATATAATGTAATAACTATATTAACTATACTATACTTAGGGTTAATATAGATAATATAGCTGGCGGCGGGGTAGGTAGATTAAATTAGGGGTTAATCATTTTAATAGAGATGGCGGCGGTGTAAGGGGCTTACATTAGGGGTTAATAATTTTAATATAGATGGCGGTGGTGTTAGGGGCTCACTTTAGGGGGTTATAGATATAATATAGCTGGCGGCGGGTACGGGAGCGGCGGTTTAGGGGTTAATAACTTTATTAGGTTGCGGCGGGGTACGGGAGCGGCGGTTTAGGGGTTAATAGCTTTTTTATTGTTAGGCTAGTGAGGGGGGATAGCGGATAGAGGGTTAGACAGTGCGGGCTATGTTAGGGAGGCGTGTTAGACAGTGCGGGCTATGTTAGGGAGGCGTGTTAGACAGTGCGGGCTATGTTAGGGAGGCGTGTTAGACAGTGCGGGTGTTTTAGACTTTAGTCAGGTTTTATAGGCGCCGGCAGATTCTAACGTGGCGCAAGTCACTGGCGACGCCAGAAATTTGTACTTGCGCAGATTTCTGGACATCGCTGGTTTGTCAGACTTACGGCACGTTAGCATCTGACGGCGACCTATATGGGATAGCTCGAGTTGCGAGCTGAAACTGCGGGCGACGCCGGTTCCCTCGCTTGCGCCGCAAACTGCGATCTATATCGGATCGCGCCCCTTCTGTTTATTTCTGGTTTTGCAAATGTATGGAGTAAGACTCGGCAAATTCCCAGACTCAGGTGTTCCATATGCAGGTTTTATCAAACTCTTTAAAGGAACAACTTCAGACACACATACAGAGAAGCAGGAATGTCAGCTCATACTGTATGACAAGGCAGAAATCCTTGGTATTCTTTCCAGACTTATAATACTTTGATCAAAAGATGTAACTGAAATATAGATTTTTATTTAAAGGGATATTAAAATGCTGGGCACAATTTCAAAACAATGGTTACTCCTCATCATGCTATTGTATTCTCTCCTGTGTCTGCAGCTCTTTTTCAAACCAGTTTTCCTATTTTAATAGCTTAAAAGTACCAAATGCTAAAGCTCTGCCTGTTAAAGTGACAGTCATGTCAAAATTAAACTTTCATGATTCAGATAGGGCATGCATTTTTAAACAACTTTCCAATTTACTTTTACCATCAAATGTGCTTTGTTCTCTTGGTATTCTTTGTTTAAGCTAAACGTAGGTAGGCTCAAATGCTAATTTCTAAGACCTTGAAGGCCGCCTCTTATCTTAGTGCATTTTCCAGTTTTTCACAGCTAGACAGGGCTAGTTCATGTGTGCCATATATATAACATTGTGCTTACTCCAGTGGAGTTATATATGAGTCACTACTGATTGGCTAAAATGCAAGTCTGTCAAAAGAACTGAGATAAGGGGGTTGTTTGCACAGGCTTAGATACAAGGTAATCACACAGGTAAAAAGTATTTTAATATAACAGTGTTGGTATGCCAAACTGGGGAATGGGTATTAAAGGGATTATCTAACTTTTTTAACAATAACATTTTTCAAGTAGACTGTTCCTTTAATACTGGGTGCCATCATCTTAGATCATACATATTCTCAAACCCTTTTACCAAAGTGGTGCACACTCACACATCAGTGATGCCAGCTTTTCGACAGCTTTATCATTTGATTGGCGTTTGTGTGCATACTGTAGTCTTTGAACTTTGCCGTTTTTCCACGGTTTTACAGTTACACAAAATACGTATCTAAACACTCAGCAATATTATAGATCAATGCAGCATTGGAACAAAATGTGAAGCTCCTGCTCTGTATCGTGCAACGTCAACTGGAGCATATTCTACAGTCACAGCTTGTCACAAGGTGTTTCGAATACCTTTGCTCCAAGATGGAGGCTCCTAGTACACAGAGCTAAGCTTCAGCAAAGGCAACTTTAAGAGGTTAAAATAGGAAATTGTGTCATCAAGGTAGCTGTAGAAAACAATAGCATAGTTTGTATTAATCGTGTAAATTTAGTTGTGCTAACAGTTTACTGCACCTTTAAAGAATTGTGCAGTAATCTAACACAAGAATTCAGGAAAAATAAAAATTTAGCTGAAAATTTGTTTGGCAATCAATAAAACTGTTAAAGGGGTGTAATCTGCTCCATAAACAGTTTTGTTTTAATTATCTCATTCTACAGTATTGAACACTGCAATGTCTGATAAAAGCTTGGCTTTTATATTATTTTTATAGCTGTTCGAATGTGGTAGAAAACCTGATGTTGCATATGTAATTTATGGATCTGAAAGGGGCATGGAAGCCAATATTAACCTAATAAAAACATAAAATAATAATAATAAAATCACTTATGGGGACATTACTGAGTCTACTCCAGTATGTTCCCATGGAAAATGCTGTTAAAATATGCTAATGTTACATAAGCTAATAGTGATGTATCTGTGTATATGTAAGGTTAAAGCTATAGAATTAAAGTATTATGCAGCTATGAGCACTAAAGATGTATTCTCTATCCTGACAATTATTACATTACTAATATATACCCTCTGGGCATTGGTAGCTTCAAAGAAAATGTATATTGCTGTAGGCAATCTTGCTGTATTTTTCAAAGATATATTTAGGCTTAGTGTTTCCCATCAGACTCCACAAATCCACTTATTTTAACTTATATCTGAGTAGTTAAATATTTACTCATTCCTGTAAGAAACAGACAGAAAAGTGAGCACAAGTGATTGGCCCCTTCTGTGAGACATATTTAGGGGCCGATTTATTATGATGCGGACAGACAGGATCCGCTGCCTGCATTTAACATTGCACAAGCATTTCTCGTGAAATGCTTGTTTAATGCTGCCCCCTGCAGATTTGCGGCCAATCGTCTGCTAGTAGGGGGTGTCAATCATCCCGATCGTATCTGATCGGGATGATTGCTGTCCGCCGCATCAGAGGTGGCAAACGAGTTAAGGAGCAGCAGTCTTCTGACCGCTGCTTCTTAACTTATGTTTCCAGCGATCTGGAAACTACAAAGGTAGATGGCAGAACCCGTTGCTTGTTAAATCTACCCAATAGACTTATTATAAACCATTTATATCTCTTCAGAAAGTATGGTCACTGCAAGGTATCATGAATCCAAGCTGTTGTTCAATATGCCTAAACGCTGATGCCCTTAGCACAGGTCTAGGGGTGCCATAATAGGTGTTTCTGTGCTTTAAAATTAAGTTAACTCATTTACTGCTGTTAATGAATCTTTGCTGGACAGAACACAGATTTTCTTGCATGTAAAACGCAATGATGCAATGATGAAAAAGAAAAACAAAAAAGAAAGAAAAGAAGAAGGCAAAGAAAAGAAGAAAAGAAAAAGAAAAAAAAGAAAAAGAAAAAGGGGTCTGGTTGTTGAGAGTGTGTCTCTTTTTTTTTAACCGCTAAACTCTTCTTCTACATTCTAGTTGTTATTCGTGTACATGGTATAGTGGCAAAGTGGTGCCTATCGGCCATATGACTAACTAGCTAGTTAATGTTAATTCAGCCCCAGCTATAGAAGGGGCTTAGGCAGAGATATTTTTTGTTAAAGGGCCATAATACCCAAATGTTTAAACACTTGAAAGTGATGCAGCATAGCTGTAAAAAGCTGACTAGAAAATATCTCCTGAACATCTCTATGTAAAAAAGAAAGCGATTTTACCTCAAAAGTTCCTCAGTAGCCACCTCCCATTGTAATGGATTTCTAAGCAGCATATTAGTATGTCTGTCCTAGGACAGCTGAAGGGATGAGCATCGTGCACTCTCATCTTATTTCACCTATCAGGTAAAGGAAGTTTACAATGAAATCTCATGAGAGTCAAGTCACATCTCATGAGATCACAATAAGAGTTCATGATCTCAGCACTGCTGATGCTGATTGGCTGCTGTTCATTTCTTAATTTTTTTTTATTTTTTTTTACCTGCAGTTGGGAGCAGGTGAAGTATAACTTTTTACACAGAATTTACTCTGCTGAGCTGAGGAGATTGTGAGGTAAAATATCTTCCTTTTTTACATAGAGGTGCTCAGGTGATATTTTCCTGTCAGCTTTTTACAGTTATACTGCATCAGTTTCAAGTGATTTAGCATATGAGTATTATGTCCCTTTAAACTGTATGAGAATGAATGGGCAAGTGGAAACAGCAGGGAACTTCTGATTTTTTGATTGGGGTAATATTAGCATCTTGCAACAATCCCCTTACTTTATATTTAATAGATTACAGTTTTCTCTCTGTTGCTCCCTTATGAGCCCGATATTTATAGATTATTCTGTACCTATTTTATAAAGGTCTCTCTACCAGATACAATGAATCTATAATATAACTGCACATTAGGCCTGATACTCACATAGGATCAACTCCGATTCACACACTATCTTGCAACAACATATTATTTTAGAGAGTTTCAGTGTTTTTAAACTCTGTATGATTGCATAGTGATCCTAATAAAGATAAGGGGTTTCATGTACTAACCAGCGGGCGGACAGCTTCTCAACTCGCGAAGCTGTCCGCCCGCCTTCGCTACACACGGGCAGTGGATCTGTTGATCCGCTTGCCCGTATTTATCATTACACACTCATCGGAGTGTGTAATGCCCGCCCTTTTATTCGCGCGACTGAAGGGGCTGTCAATCACCAAGAACGAGCGATCTCTCTGTGATTTTCCCTCGCCACCTCAGAGGTGGCGTAGGGTGTAAGAAGCAACGGTCTAATGACCACTGCTTCTTACATTGCGGGAAGCAGGCTCACATATGCGAACCTGCCCTGCAAGGGCTCCGGAGCAGCTTTCGTACATGGAGCCCAAGGTGTGAATGTCTTATTCAGTTAACGTTTGTTGTAATATATACTTTTGTATTGATATTGAATGTTCCTAAATATTACCTAGGGGTAAAGCACTTTATTTTGTTGTTACACATATTGTTACTCATCTACTAACGATACAATGATCCCTGTCTTCTTGAGAAAAATGCTTAAAGGGACAGTAAAGTCATAATTAGATATTCATAATTTAGACAGAGCATACTATTTTAATCAACTTTCGAATTTACTTCAATTATTTAATTTGCTTCCTTCATTTGCTATCCTTTGCTGAAAGGTTTATCTAGTAAAGCTCAGGAGCAGCAGAGAACCTAGGTTCTAGCTGCTGATTGGTGGCTGCATATATATAAAGATTGTCATTGGCTCACCCATGTGTTCAGAAAGAAACCAGTAGTGCGTTTCTGCTAATTCAACAAATGATACAAAGAGAATGAAACAAATTTGATAATAGAAGTAAATTGGAAAGTTGGTTAAAATTGTATGTTCTACCTAAATCATTTAATAAATATTTTGGGTTTCATGTCCCTTTAAAAAGACTTCTACTTGTATGCATGCAAAGTTAACTATTTATTATCTTGACAATATTGTTTAAAATGCAGTAGTTAGCCCAAAATAAATTTGTATGAGTGTGTATAATTTAAAACGTTTAACACTATACAATTTAGAACTAAACTGCCATATAACACAACAATAATTTTACTTCCTGGTAGCCAGTATGATCCTTTAGCTATTAGTAACTTAATCAAGAGTTTAAACCATTTTCATTTTATTTAGCCCCTTGATAGTTTGTTATAAGTTACAGTAATGATTTAACTTCAAAACACACAGACATTATTTAAAGGGACAGTCTAGTCAAAATTAAACTTTCATGATCCAGATAGGGCATCCAAATTTAACAACTTTCCAATTTACTTGTATTATCTAATTTGCTTTGTTCTTTTGGTATTCTTTGTTGAAAGCTAATCCCAGATAGGCTCAACATTTCTACACTGTTAAAAACTGCCTCATCACATTTTGACACATTTTCTCAGTTAGAAGTACTATTCCATATGTGTCATATAAATAACATTGTGCTCACTCCTATGTAGAGTCAGCACTGATTGGCTACAAAGCAAGTCTGTCAAAATAGGTGAGATAACTGAGATAAGGGGGCAGTCTGCAGATAGTTAGATACAAGGTAATCACAGAGGTAACAAGTGTATTAATATAACTGTGTTGTTATGCAAAACTGGGGAATGTTAAATAAAATGATTATCTATCTATTTAAACAATACAAAGTATTGAGTAGACTGCCTCTTTAATCCCTTGTTTGTCATAATCAAGGTGTAAAGTCACTGCTGGTTAAAGAGACAGTCAACTCAAATTTGTTTATTGTTTAAAAAGATAGATAATCCCATTTCCCAGTTTTGCATAACCAACATGGTTATATTAATATACTTTTAACCTCTGTGATTACCTTGTATCTAAGCCTCTTTTAACTTTTTATTTATTATCTATTTACTTGCATTTTATCTGTGTTGTGCAGAACCCAAGGGTGTGAGAACAATTTTATCTATATGGCCCACATGAACTAGCAGTCTCCTGTCGTGAAAAGCAAATAAAAAGCATGTGATTATGAGGCTGTCTATAGTGACTTAGAGACAGGCAGTAATTTAGAGATTTAAAGGTTATAAAGTATATTAATATAACAATGTTGGTTGTGCAAAGCTGGAGAATGGGTAGTAAAGGCATTATCTATCTTTTTAAACAATAACAATTTTTGTGTTGACTGTCCCTTTAACTTATTAACATCTGTAACATGAACACTTGATTAAACGTCGCACACAACAGTTGTTTAACCTCTTAATTGCCTCCTTATTTATCCTGGGTCTAATTACTCAGTCTCATTGTGCTTTGTTATGTTACAATATTTATTTGTGTTGCCATTGTGTTTTTTTTTTTTATTATTTTTTTTTTATTGTATTGTGTGTATATATATATATATATATATATTTATATATATATATATATATATATATATCATCTAAGCGAAACATGCACTCACTCCTCTTTATGATAAGCAAACTGCCCAGGTGACTCCTCAATTATTCCATATAAAAAAGGAATACGCAGGAGGGCACTCACAGGTCTTTCCAAAAATAAATTTTTTCTTTATTCACATAAGTAAATTCATAGATAAGTCAGTCGACGTTTCGGCTGATACAGACAGTCTTTATCAAGGCAATCTTAACATATGAGCGTTACAGCTTCTCATGCCGCCGTTCGGGATATGATATTATTTAATAGCTTGTTATCTGCTCAAAAGACTCAGTAGTGCCACAAAGGGTTGCATCCCCCAAACTTCCTTCCCATTTTTTTAAAATCTCCTTTTAGTAAAAAAAATATAATTTATATCTAGACCAGTGCAAGGAGTATTGGATGGTTGCTGAATGTCAAACATTACCAGCCTCACTGTTGGAAAGACACAATACTTCAATTTCTTAGATATTCACAAATTATAAGTGCTGATTGCAACATCATCTTTTCATAAAGAGGTGCTTAATAAATCTCTATGTATTCCACTTTGAACGGCAAAAAGTTAAAAAAAAATCTAATAAAAGTTGTGCATATTGAAGAATAAATGTACTTCATACTACTCTGTTCACAAGACTACTGACCTGTATGAAATCAAGCTTCTATAAATTATTTAGCAAACTTAAAAAGGGGCACAGCATACAAAATAAAAAAGGACATAAAGTTTACGTAGAAGGATTTTTGCAATACACAATTTGTAGCAAATATGTTTGTAGTAAAGATTATAATATTCAGTGATAGCTTTTAATGTGCATGAAGCATACGTTGTAAAACAAACATGGTCAAAGAGCATATGTTAGGCTGAGCATCACTTACTTTGTAACATTGTTGATGAATATTTATCACCACCGGCTCTCTGAGCAGGCATAGGGGCCGATTTTACAAGCTGTCAGTTAGCCGGAAATGTAAGTTAAGAAGCAGCGGTCTTTAGACCGCTTCTCCTTAACTTTACTGCAACCTCTGAGGAGGCGGACAGCAATCAGCCAGATCGGATATGAGCGGATTGTTTGACACCCAATGTGCTTGATAAACATGCCCCTTAGTGTTTTTTGTTACAACAATTAAATAGACTGTTTTATATCCCTTTAAGTTACTTGTCTAAAAAAAATGATCTTGGCAAATATTACATTGTGCTGAACTAATGGGCTGATGCATAATAAAAAATAAGAAACAGAAGTTCAATAAAACTGCTTAACAGTCAGGGAGAGTTAGTCTAAAGCAGGGGTTGCCAACCTTTCGGACCTCAGGGACCACTAAACTTCCAATTTTGTATCCCGTGGACCACTAACATGAATTTTTATAAAGGTACAAACCTGTATAATGTATGTATGCATGTGTGTGTATATCTATCCATCTATCTATCTATCTATCTATCTATCTATCTATCTATATATATATATATATATATACATATATATATATATATATATATATATATATATATATATATATATATATATATATATATATATATATAGAGAGAGAGAGAGAGAGAGAGAGAGAGAGAGAGAGAGAGAGAGAGAAAATAACTCATTTTGTAGTTCATTAACAAATCTAGACAGGCCAGAAGGCTTGTTTTTCCCACAGAAAACCTCTGAATTACATTTTTTCCAATGCAGCAAAGGATTCTGGGTAAGATATGTAAATTAGGTTCACATGGTTTACACATATATATATATAGGTTCCTATTGCCAGTGAACAAGGGCTAAGGGCTAAGATTTGGCCCGAAACATGTTTGGCTATTTTAGTCCTGAACATCTTGTTGCAGGCCTGTGACTTTTGTTTTTCTATGTTGAAACTTTTAACTTTTTGATGAATAAATTTTGAACTTTTTACCTATTTTTCTAGTCCTCTTTCTGGCGTAGCGGGATAGCAGAGTGTGTTTACTACATATATATATATATATATATATATATATATATATATATATATATATATGTATATATATATATATATATGCACATACACACATACTGTACATAACTAGTATAACCATTGCTAAGTTTACTTTATGTATATATTTACACATTTTTAAGAATTATTTTTTGGAATTAACTAACTGAATGACCGAACTGAGAGAATACTTCCAAATGACAGATGAAGGGTGAGTGTCAACTTTTGAGCTGGAAACAAAGAGGCAGAAAGTGGGAATAAAAGAATTATGTTTAAAAGGGACCACAAGACTTCCAAGTTACCTCCCCAGCTAGGAATTATTTAAAAATACTTATGATCATGGACAGACATTGGAGTCATAAATTAAGTTTATATCAGAAAGCTCTCAATATGGATGTGAGCTAACCACGACTGATGTTACTGTCAATTACTATAATACTGGTTGGATATGGCTGATTTGCTGGATGGCAATTACTGGAATTCAGGTGGAATGGCTTTGTGTGCGGAAAAATTATTAGAATGAAAAATAATTAATATTTAATTTAAAAAAAAGAAGATGGAGGGGAGGAAGACACACAGTGATATAAGTCTTCTGAAGGAATTAGGAATACTACTACAAAGAGACAGGTAAAGAGAAGAAAATAAATGAAATATAACAGATAACTTTTTTTTAAGATTTTCTTTTTTTATATACTTTAATTCACTATTTCAAGCCAAGACTATACCAACCTCTGCTGGCTTTAGAATGAAAGCATCTTCCTCTGAGCAGCGTGCCGGGTGGGAGGAGTTAAAAATACAATCTAGCTATGCAAGTTGTGCAGTACTATGCAACGTACGTAGGGAGATTGTAATTTAACTCCTCCTCCGTCGGTTTCCAGCCAGGCACTGTAGGGAGGTGCGGCGCGACGGGGGTGACACCATCAGAGGAGATTAATTCCTGCTTGATGGTGTCAAGGACCACCAACATCTTCTCGCGGTCCACCTAAAGCATGCATAAGTTCCAGGAACCAAAGACATTTGAGCTACATGAAAAAAAAATGGTTCCACACCATCTCACCAGCACAATGAAGCAGCCAAAAAAATAAATGGCAAGAAACCATAGCTTGTACACCTAAAAAACTGGCAGAACAGTAGAAGGAACTCACAATAAACAATGGCTTCTGATGCAAGTAGCTAATTTATTAAATCTTGAAATCTAGTTTCTCTCTACAATGCCAAATAACACTTGTGTGTCAACAATCCTTCCATGTCCTTTTAAAACAACACAACAGAGCTTATCAAGTCCTCATGTGATCCTAGAAAACTAAATGACTCACAAACCATTGGGTGCCTTATGTTGTGGTATACAAGCTCTGTTGGGTTCTGAAGAGGTTTAGTTTCCAGTAGTCAAAGTTTAAACAATCTCAGACGTGCTTTCTATATGACTGTAGTCAGGGAAATCTTTTCCAACTTATCAGTCAAAGACTTGTGATGTTGCCTAATGTGTATGAGCCACTTTTAGACCAGTCATAGGAGTCCCAGAACTTTCTCATAGTTGTGTTTCCATTTCTGCAAAGGTCCATCCAAAGATTCTGTGTCACATCTAGAATTGATGCCATTTTACCTTCCGGCTTAGCTTCTAAAGTAAATATCAGCAAATGTATCCTCTATGTCTAGAAAAGTGAATCTAGCAGTCTACCTCTAACTGGAATATATGGATCAATGGGGAGAGGTCATTGAAGCAGGGATGTTAGACAATGATTACTGGAAGTCTCAATGCTCCAGAATGAAAAAAAAAAGATAATATTTTCAGTGTAGCGTGTGCAATTCAGCAACCCCCTAAAGCTATTTTTGTCAGTGTCAAAGATAAATGTTTCTCTCATTCAAAGATAATCTTTGTTTTTGACTGCCTCCAGTATTGAAACCTTTCACATAAACCATCCAAACAACCCCCCCCCCCAAAGAATCCAAATTATTTTATAGTGAAGGGAATTGTTTTTGATCTGAAACATTTTGTTTTAAATGTGTTTTATTTAATTTTAGTTTGTTTTTTAAAAGCTCATGTTCCTGTCCTGAACTTGTCATACATGGAGAGCCATTTCCCTCTCCAGTACCAGTAAAGCAGAGGCAATTGTCATTATCAGAACGTGAGTTCTGAAACCAATACTGCAAATTGTGAGAGTGGACATTATACGAAGTCGTGTATCATGTCCGCCGCACATTGATAAATGCAGACAGCATACGCATGGAGCAGTGGTGTTTAGACAAGGGAGCTTGATAAATATGCCCAATTGAGTGGTGCACTAACAGTTACGTGCAAGTGATAGTGGGTTTATTTAGCTATTTGTGCGCATTGGATGTAGCCTTCGTATTACAAGTTGAAAGTAAACGGATCGCTTATGCACAATTGAATTTAACATGCGTTGGGATATCGTGACCTCAGAGCTCTGGTTAACTGTTTCTCAAAACAAAAAAGTGTCACAAAACACATTAAAAATACATTACAAAGTATAGTTACACTCATAATAACACCATCTAATAGAAATTATTAAAAAAAATATTGCACAAAAAAGTTATAAGGGCTCAAAGATATGAGGTCTCATGTGTTAGAAAAAAAAGGCTGCAAACGGCTTTAACATAGAGATACATACATGTCTAAGCATATATATTTATATGTGTGTACATATGAATTTATGTATTTATATGTGTATATATGGATTTGCATACATATATACACATATAAACACATATATACATTTGTAAAAATATATAGACATAAATATAAGTGCATTGGAACCCTTTGCAGTCAAGTAGTTGAAAACATGTTATGGATATTTATGCAATATTCATATTTAATAAAGTGTTATACTGTGTATTTATTTGCAAATATTTCACTTTCCAATGTTCTGCACATAGGGGAAAATGTTGTATGTATTTTAAATAGATATTCCTATATATATCTGTATATATCTATACCTATATATATATATATATATATATATATATATATACATACAGTATATAGAGGTAAAGGTATAGATATATATTGTACCAAAATACCATCAGCTATACTGTATGCAGATATATTATATTTATGAATACATAGAAGACTTTCTTCTATGTGAAGAACATTGGAATCTGAAATATTAATATTTTCATATTGGATTAGTGCACTTGAGAATATGCAATCAGCTTTGAGCGCTAGTATGGTTTTAGTTTTTTTCCCCCTTTCTTGCTCCATTGACTTCTACGGGGAATACATGAACACACTTGCGATGTTCTAGCTTCTTCTTTTTGCATGGGTTTGCGCGCGGCTAGGGTGTTAGTTTTCTTTTCCACTTTTCGCACTGCTTTAAAGTCTTTGGGATAATATGATAACGCAAACACAATATTGTAACTTCAGGTTTTTTCACGCATTGGGTTGTAAAATGTGTGGTATCTGACGCGTGCAAAAAAACAAAGTCGAGCACAGTTAGCACACGAGCGGGAGCGATAATTAGAGCTCCCTTAATAATTTATCCTTTTATAAGCACAATATTGAGGTTTTTCCCAGCTTCACTTTAGTCATGGGTGTGTCATATTAAATTCAGCATTCACTGCATTCCAATGCTAATGTGTGAGCACATGTTCAGCAACTCTCCTTTAGATTTAATGTGACCAAGGTTCCAAAATGGCGGCATACATAATTAGAAATGTATTGTTTAATGTCTCTAACATTTTGAAGCAAAAAAAGATGTATAAACACTGTTATTTTTTATAAATGGTAAACTTTTTTTGTACATTGTCCTTTTAAGTTTAATGATATAGTTACACTAGGTAAATACTAGACTAAACTTCTGCAGTAAAACACAATCATTAATGAAATGCATTACATTTTTGTAGACCACTCAAAATTTAAAGGTGTTAAATGACTCCTGAAGTCACAGGGTTGGAAAGTTAGAAAAAGATTCTCGTTCAT